>NW_006922213.1:768042-799144 GCF_000298275.1 Orycteropus afer afer
AAAAAAAAAAAAAAAAAGAATCTCTTGAGAAAAATAATCAGTAATTTCAGCTGTGTTATTGCCACTCTTTATGTAAATCAATTTTGCTACTTCATTTAAATACCATTTCATTGAACTATTTAAGGTACTATAGACAATGAAGATGATTAAACCTAGTATTTCTCACTTTTCCAATCTAAAAATGTAGTTCATATATAATCGATTGCCTCATGCACATTGCCTGAAAAAATAACTTCACTGCATTATATTTAGAAAAGTAGTAGTCATATTCAGTAGTGTTATAGATATGAATGAACTACCTGGGGCTGGACTTAGGAATGGGGATTTATATTTGATTAAATAAGGAATTAGTGTCAGAAGTTGTGGATAGTAATATTTGGGTAACTATTTGCACAAGCTATGCCTGCTACCCATTTCTGTTGAGTCAATTCCAATCATGGTGGATTGATGTGTTACAGAGTGGAATTGAGATCCACAGGGTTTCTCGACTGTAATCTTTATGGGAAGGAGCCCTGGTGGCCAGTAGTTAAGCACTCAGTTGCTAAGCAAAAGGTTGCCAGTTCTAACCTACCAGCTATTCTGTGGGAGAAAGATGTGACAGTCTGCTTCCATAAAGATTTATAGCCTTGAAAACCTTATGGGACAGTTCTACTCCATCCTGTAGTGTTGCTATGAGTCAGAATCAACTTGACAGAAATGGGTTTTGGATTTTTCAGGGGCTCTGTGCAAGAAAAGACTCAAAGCCTTTTCAGTGATTTAAAAGCTACAAGTGCAGCAAGTGAAGGAGATTATGATGAAGAATTTGTTGTGAATAGGATTTGCTTCAATCATTTCAAAGAGAAGGCAAATTTCCTAACATTAAAGGACAAGTATGAGTTGTCTGTAAATTGGATGTTCATAACCCAGGGACTGTCTGTAGTTAAGTACAAGTTGTTTGTGCCACTCAGGGACCTAATTTTAAGAATTATATTTCCTCTTTGTATCCTTGACTTAATATATAGTGCCTAAGGCATTTGACTGCTAATCTGAAGGCTGGCGGTTCAAACCCACCAGGCACTCCTTGGAAGGAAGACTGTGTAATCTATCTCTGTAGGGATACCACCTCAGAAACCCAAGGAGGGGTCACTATGAGTTGGAATCAACTTGACGGCAGTGAGGGTTTTTACTTTATTTTTTTAATTGTAGAATATAAAATTGATGGTTATTTTGTACCCTATAATGTTCTATTTCTTTACTATAAATACTAGACAATTCTCAGTGAAGATTTAAGTTCCAGTGCTTAACATCTATATGACCTTGGACAAGTTACTTCATCTCTGTAAATATTGGTTTTCTTATGTGTAAAATGAAGGTAATAATAGTACTGGCATAGTGCTGAAGGCATTTGACTGCTAACCAGAAAGGGGGTGGTTCAAATCCACCAGCCACTCCTCAGAAGGAAGATGGGGCAATCTACTTCCGTAGTGATACTGCCTCAGAATCCAAGGAGGGATCACTGTGAGTTGCAGTGAGGCCTCTCCTTCAGAAGAATAACATAGGTGTTAAATATAAAATGTCCATATGTCTATATGCAAAATCCATCTGTTGTCAGACAATATTCTGAGGAGGGACTACAGAACAATTTCAATTAGCAGAGTTAGAAACTGATGTGAGCAGAGAGATCACAATGAAGTGCGCAGAGAGACAGGGAGATGCAGCAACAGGGTCACAGGCGGGATTTTACTGAATAGTTTCCATGGAAATCAGCTAAGGTATTGGTCAAGGTTATAGCTAAGCAAGACCTCAGAGAGCCAGACACACAAACAACGTGATGTAAGAAGATACATTTCAGACCCAAGATTAATAAAATAATTTTTAGTTACAGAAGAAGGTTAAAATCAGCTGAAAAAATTCCCTTAACCACATTGGTTGTCAGCAACTCCTTAGTGAAGAAAAACTGGAGATGAGATCAGAGCTACCGCACACTCTTTATACCACTTCCAACTGCTACTTGTAAGGTGATACATACAAGAATCAGAACACAGAGAGGCATACACTTCCCAAACCTCATGAGAGGAAAGAAGTCTGTGTCCTTCAGAAATCTGAGAAAACTGTGAAAAATTTGAAATTAGCTACAGAAATTTCAATTTTGAAGCATAAATAATGATGCTATTTATTCTTAATCCATGAATATAAAAATAAATATAAAAGAATCAAATATGCATTAGGTATTGGACAAGAATTGCCAGGTATGAAATGAGAGAGAAGCAAACATACTCACACAAGCATTCTCTGACTTCTGGATTTCATTGACTATTAAAGGCCAGCAAATTCCTCCTCTCCCCTAGTCTTCAAATAGTGATAGAAGGTTGCCAGATTCTTATTTTACCAAGCAATGACATTGAAAAACAATCACAAAACATCATTTACTACTCTGATCATTTCATGAAAGAATGCATGAAAGAACAAACTGATCCCAAAAACACAGGACAGACATGACCTCAGGGAGAAAATGGTTTATGAAAAAACTCACTATTCTGTCCCTATTTTCCTCAATTTAGTGCTGATACACAACAAACTCTTCATGGAACAGAGTTCGTTCGTGGACCAAGACGTCAGAGCCACTGCTCCAATGCATTCTGGTGGCCCAGGATCTTGGATAATGGTAGTACACCAACAACTGAAACATTTTAATTATATTACTCCTATGAAAATGTAGATGAGGTTCTTTTTACAAAATGTGGGACAAGGTGGCCTCAATAAATCCACTATCAATTTTTAACAAATCTTAATATTTTCAAATATGCATATATATATGTTAATATATATAAATACATTTTTGGCCTGGAATAAAACTCACTCCCAGGGGCTGACTCTCAGCCTAATAGTAAACAAGGTGTACATGCAGGCCACTCAACCCAGGGTGACACACCCACGGACTCTATGGAGATGCATCCCTTGGAGCAATCAACCACGGGGTATCAGAGGGGCAACATTCACACGGAGGAAATGCAGGCCACACAGGAGTGCATAACTATGAGGGGCACCGGGGGCAGGGGAGGTAGAGGTGGAGACTGGGTTAGGGTTGGAGATAGTAAATGGGGAGTAAATTAAATGTACATGAAATGTTGAATGTAAAACAAACTCTGTTCTAAAAACTTGCATCTAAAGCACAATTAAAAAGAAAACCACATTCACTCAGTCCTCACTCACAAAACAACTTCCTAAGGCAGACTCGACATCACACAACAAGTGAGACACTTATAATCAACCCCTGAAAGAAATGACATTAGATAAGTGATATTCTTTAACTTAGATATAGATATCTATATCTATTGTTGTTGTTGTTATGTGCTGTTGAGTCAGACCTGACTCATAGCGACCCCTCCTTGGGTTTCTGAGGCAGCATCGCTACAGAAGTAGATTGCCCCATCTTCCTTCTGAGGAGTGGCTGGTGAGTTTGAACCACCAGCCTTCTAGTTAGCAGTCAAGTGCCCTAGGCACTATGCTACTATCTCTCTCTATATATATGTCTCAATATTGACCTTACCTGGCTATTAGAGTTAAGATTCAGACATACTACAAATAATGTAACCAAACCCTTTACTTAATATATTTTTTTATATCATTATAACAATCAACTGTGATTTTTGTTATCATCATTCTCCTTTCTAGACACTAAACCCCTTGAAGGAATGCACTAGTTTCCCTTACCTTGGTACCCTTACAACTATAGCAACATTTGACATACTGTGAGTCCTATAAATATTTGTTGATAATTGAGTGAAATTGTGGGGCCTGTGTTATATCTCCTAAAATAAAATTATATATACAAATTCCTGCTACTAATTTATGGTTTATTGATGGAAATAATATTTGAATCTGTCTTTCAACATTCATTTATTCGTTCTTCAGACATATGTGAAACGCTGACTGGCAGTGCTATGCTAATTGCTGAAGATAGTAGAAATGAGCAGGAGGTGGTCCCTGCCCTGGAGGATGTCAAGAAGAGTTCTGTTCTAGAGCTCACATGATCCTTTTAGCAGTATCTTACAGAAGTATATGTAATTTCTTACATGATATAAATATCATTAGTCCAATCATTGTAAATCTCAACAGAGTAAACATTGATATGTTTTCCCTAGTGAGCATAGAACATCATGAGTAGCAATACCAACTATATTTATGTGATATTCGTCCTCTCTAACCGATTACAGCCACTATACCCATTACCGTACAGTTTGCTTAAATTGGAGCCATAGCCTTATCCACTTTAAATGATAAAAATAAATCTACTTACTATTGCAAGTCTTGTTGTATTTGCTGTTCTCCTGTGCAAACCCTTCCAACCGGCACTGGAAACGATGCTGCCAAAATTCTTGAAACCAAGGATTTCGGAGGTTTGTTTCTGGCCGAAGCTTCAGATAGTAATCATCAAACCACTTGACATCAGGTGATTGGAGCTTGATTGTGATTCCACCCACAGCTTCTCGCTGATACCCATCTGTCACATCATACCTGTCAGCCCAGCCATCACTGTGGGGAAACAAAACATCCCTCAGCTCATACCTGATTTTTTCTAAGCAAATGAAGTAATTTGCTTTCCTTTTGAGAAGACGAGTGATTAAATGGTTACTTCTATAGTTAGACATTCTACCTATGTGATAATTGAGATAGCAACTTGTTATAATAAAAAGTGCAATAACACACACTTTGACTCTAAGAGTACTAGAAGGCACTGCCCTCACATATCCTGCATTGCAAGGAATAAACTAGTGATTTGGGTGTAACTTTACTGGAGGCAAAACACATTATATGCATAACTGCAGAATACCACCATTCTCACTATTTACTGATACTTTTACACCTATGACAATTTGACTTTATACACTTTTCCTCTACTTTATATTAACCATTATAATGATCATAAAAATAAGATGACCTAGCATTAATTTAACCAGACTAAAACATAATATTTACTATTATTTGTATTTTACAAGGAAATTATAAAAAGGTTAAAAAAATTCTATACAAACTACAGAAGATTGTTATTCTATTAAATGTTAATTTTCAGTGTCTCAAACCAAGATTTTTGTAGACTGTAGTTCATATTTTCTTTCCTATCACATGATACTTTTCAAATAAATTTAAAATATGCAATGTGAAATCACATTTTGCATTAGAGTGGTTGAAAGAACTGATTAAAATGAACAACAGCATATCAGACAAGGAGCTAATCTCTAAAACCTATAGAAAACTTTAACATTTCAACACAGAGACAAATAATCCAATTGTTAAATGGGCAGAGGACATGAACAGAAACTTCACCAAATAAAATATTCAGGCAGCCAATAAATATAGGATGAAATGTTTACGATTATCAGCCATTCCAAACCAAACCAAACTCACTGCCATTGAGTTGATTCTGACTCATAGTGACCCCATTGGGTTTCCAAGGCTGTGAATCTTTACAGAAAAACACTGTCTCATCTTTCTTCCACAGAGCATTTGGTGGGTTTGAACCAATGACCTTTTGATTTGAAGCCAAATGCCTTAACCACTACACCACCAGACATTAGCCATTAGAGAGATGCCCATCAAAACAGCAATGAAAAATCACCTCATTCCAGCACCAATAGCAAAGTTCAAAAAAACAGAAAACAACAAATGCTGGCAAGTGTATGGGGAGACTAGAAACCTCATACTGCTGGTGGGATTGTAAAATGGCACAAACACTACAGAAAATGGTAGAGTGCTTCCTTAAAATTTTGGAAATGTCATATGATCCAGCAATCCCACTACTAGGTACATATCTTAGAGAAATAAGAGCTGTGACACAAACAGATATTTGTACACACATTTTCATCACAGCAGTATTCACGATAGCAAAAAGGTGGAAGTAACTTAAGTGCCCATCAATGGATAAATGGATAAACCAACTTTAGTACATACACACAATGGAATACTATGCAATGTTAAAGAACAATGGTGAATCTGTGAAATATAACAAGAATGAACCTAGAGCTCATTATGCTCGGTGAAATTAGTCAATCACAAAAGAACAAATGTTGTATGAGACTATTATGGTAAACAGTTAAGAAAAAGCTTACAAACAAAAAGAAATATTATTTCATGGTTAGTTACCACTAACTGGAGGATAGACACATAATAACTTGTGTTAAAGGGAAGGAAGATATATGTTTTGTAGACTGGTTATTAAATTTTTAAAATGTGAAATTTATGTTAAAAATGAGCTATCAAAGATGATCATGACAAGGATCTTACTCAACGTTTCTGATCACCAAAATAATTTTAAAGTAACAGAGTTTGATACCAGAGATAGCACAGTGCCTAAAGCACTTGACTGCTAACCAGAAGGCTGGCATCTCAAACCCACCAGCCACTGCTCAGAAGGACCATGGGGTAATCTACTTCTGTAATGATACTGCCTCGGAAACCCAAGGAGGGGTCGCTATGAGTTGGGTTCTACTCAACGGCACATAACAACAACAGCAATACGTGAATGTAAGGGAGTAGGAAAAGTAATTGAAACTTATTCTGAAATATGTATAAGATACTACATTAGAAAGCACAAAGATATGAAAAATGTTTTTCACAAACTTGGGTACACTCTGGAACATCCAAGTAAAAGACTGATGCACACACCTTCTCTCACTCATTGGAATATAAACAGTTTTGTGCTCTACATTTGCTTTTTCCTTTGAAAAAATGCAAGTGCTCTCTAAGTAAAGGTAAAGGAAGTCAAGAGAAATTTTGTCAATAAAAAAAGTAACACTAACGAGGGAAGAGAAGGGATATAGAGGAAGTTGAGAGGAAAAAGAGAACAGAACGCAAAACAGGAGAGTGTTTGGAGTTGCCAGTGGAAGAGGTGAAAGAGTGAGGGCAGGTATTTATATTATAAATTGCTTATACTTAATTAATATCCAGACATTTCCTTTTTATAAGAATACTGTTATTGGGTATAGGGTTAGCAGACAATGTTTCTACATGTGTATTTGTATGCGTTGCAAGAATATCCAAGTGTATAGTAGAGCTAACAAGGGGAAAATTTGTGGTGGTGTTTTGGCCATAGCCAGCAACCCTGAGGGAGCAAGTAGTTGGACCTGTGGGCTCAGGACCACGGTTGCAGGGGACAGCAAGCTCAACTGGCATACCATACTACACAAAAACACTGTTGTATATCCTAGTTTGGTAAGTAGCGACTGGGATCATAAGAGCTTTCAAGTGGCCATCTAGATGCAATGATGGGCCTCTCCTCCTCTAGAGCAAAGAAGAATAAAGAAAACCAAAGATGCATAGAAACAATTAGTCCAAGGAACAAGTAGACAATGTGATCCTCAGCCTATATGACCATGAGACCAGAAGAACTAGATGATGCCCGGCTACCACTGTCAACCACTCAGAAGGGGATTGGTGCAGGAGATCCTGGATAGAGTAGGAGAACAATGTGGAACAAAATTCAAAATCTTAAAAAAAAAAAAAAAAAAAAGACCAGTTTGGTGGTCTGATAGAGCCAGGTGAGACCCCAAAGACTATGGCCCCTAACCACCCTTCAGGTCTGGAATTGAATGAACTCCTGTGGCTTCCAGCCAAAGAACAGACAGGCATATGGGGTGAACATTTAAATCAGGTAGATACACTCATTGGAGCAATTAATTGTGGGAAAACAGAAGGGCAGTGTTTAGACATAGAGACAGCTTGGCAGGCAGGAGTGCATGGGAGGGAAGGATACAGGGAAGAGTGAACTATGGGGAGGAAGTGGGAAGAGAGAGCTATTACACTGGAGAATTACAGTCAATGTCATGAGATAAAATTGAACTACTGTATGGAAAATGTATTTGTTCTGTAAACTTTCACCCAAATCTCAATAAAAATTAAATACATAAATATTGTTATTGAATGCTGTTGAGTCAATTTCTACTCATCGCAACCCATTTAACAGAGTAGAACTGCCCATAGGATTGCTAGCTTATAATCTTTATGGGAGCACATAAACAGGTCTTTCATCTGCAGAGTTACTGGGGTGATTTTGAACCACCAACCTTCCAGTAAGCAGTAGAACATTTCACTACTGCTCCACCAGTGTTCCTTTAATATATTAATTTATATTATTAATTATTTATATTAATTTATCTTAATTCAAATGAATTTTTGTCCTTTAAAATTTTATGTAGACAAAGTGCATGCATGAATATTTTACATAAAAAACCAGTGCTAGGAAAAGCATTATGTAAACAATTAATTAAAATGATACAAAAATAATTTACTTTTTTTTTCCCCAGTATGCTATGCTATAAATTGATCATTGGGAATTGTTTCAAATGTCATCAATTACTCATTAAGATACCATAGGGGCTTGAGATGACTTGAGATATTTCCTAAGGTAACAATGGGAAAAAGAAGAGATCAAAAAATAAGCAAACATAAGATTTTTTGTTTGTTTGATGTAAGGCATCCTTAAGAAGAATGTACTTCGTTAAAAATTATGTATGGCAAAGTTTCAAAAACTTTTATGGCATGTCGGGAAAAAAATACAGTGTTGAATTAGGGTACTTCACACATTATCTTCCCTCAAATTTCTCATTTGCAGTTCTAGAAGATTTTATTTAAAGCTGACAAGTTGAAATGAAGTGGGCTTATTTGTCTCCTTTTCTCACTATGTTTTGGAAGGTTTATTATATTACTGATATGAGAGTGTAGGTCTCATTGGTGCTCAAGGAGATGCATGGGTGTGCTGCAAATGGGACAGGAAGCTCTCATTGTCAAGCTAAGCCCCATTCTCTAAAGGAAGTGGAATTTAAATTTCTCCTTTTGTTAATGTAACTCTTATGTAATACTATGATTACTTATATTACATAAGAAATTTAAGATTTTAATGGGTCTAATTTACCTTTCACAATTCATTCACTGAATTTAAGAAGGATTGTAAAAACCTTGACTTTATAAACTTTCTTGCAGGTAACAGTTCATTAAAAAAAATGTGTCAGGTCCAGAGAGTGTTAATTTACTCATTTCTCAACATACTCTCTTTCAATATTTCCCATATATTAAATCTCTTAATATTTGAGGATTTAGAAAAATATGATGTTTTATTAGTAGGCTTACAAGTTAGGATAGTGAGTTTAAAATCTTTTGTTCCAAACACTCCCCCACTTCAACAGCAAAGTAAAAATCATAAGGGAGCTTGCGTGTCAACAGAAAATTCTAGTATCTCATGTAACAAAACAAGATCATTCTATTTAAACTTACTGGAGAACACCTGTCATGAAAGTCCCCAAAAAAATCATTTCATGCAGGCTAAATTAGATGCTATGTGGCCTTAAACTATTAAATAATTAATATTTTCATAAAAATGTGATTTTAAGATTATCTGTTAAGGTGGTAGGACATTCTAAGTAAGGGTAATAAATCTACAAGAAAAAAGAAATGCTAAGAAAAATGAGCCTACCTTTCCAGCATCTAATAGTTTTCATTACACTGACATAGTGGAGTTTCAAGATTCTGGCTCCCCTTTCACATCTTTGGGTGACTTATATTTTATGAAAAAAGAGAAACAATGAGGAGGAAGACTGGGAAAGAAAGTAACATTTACTGAACACCTACCACAATTAAGGAACTCTTCTAAGTTCTCTCTTTGTTCTCTCTTATGTTCACTTTTTTTTTAAATCTCTTCATAATCTGCTTCGTTCTTTTTCCTCTACTTCATTGATATATATGCATATTATTAACTTGAATATTGTTTTTGCCAGGCGTCCACTCTTTCTTTGGCCAAGAAATAGTAACTTGAACATTTGAAATAGGAAAAACATTCTTAACTTAACTTGGCTTAAGTAAAGGAGGATTCTTTATCTGTGATGAACACTCAAATGCCTTAGGCATTATACCACCAGAGCTCCCAGTAGGATTTTATGTTCTTTAAATCTTCCCCACAGAACACCTTAAGAACATGCTCATTTAGTAAAAATGTACTTTTATTTTCTTCCCAAAACTGCATTAACAAAACAATTACTCTTGTTCTGTAATCTTTCCTTTTCTCAACCTTCAGTTCACATTTATACTAGTAATTAGCAACTTATGAAAGTTCTAAGTCTTTTCTCTTTTCAACAGAAGGTTTAGACTCAAAATCAAATTGATTCTGGAATTCTCCAGCTAAAATTCTTCTACATCTTCATAATATTCCTTCTTTCCTCCAACAACATGTATTAAATATTTAACGACCTTAGACTAAATTAATTTGTGGCAATGAACAGTTCCAATATTTCAGTGGTTTAGTAAACAAGTTTCTCTCTCACTCAACCTTTATGTTCACTGCAGATGGCCTATACTTCTGTTTCGTCTCATCTTTGTTCTGAGACCCAGGCTGAAGAGCAGCCTCTTCTCAGAGACTATTAATCTTACAGAAAGGAAAACACAGAGCATGGCGGAACTCTGCAATGGTTCTTAAAGATTCTGCCTAGAAGTGATATGTGCCATTTCTTATTTTTATGGGAAATAAGGGCTAAAGGATAATTGTTATATTTTATGGAAGAAGACTAGTGATATTAAGACTCCATGGCAAACAAAGAAGAGAAGTAGATTTTGGGATGAGTACATTTTGGGATATGTGATAATCATAGTCCTTTTTGCATGCTAACATTTATTTTCTCCTGGATATCTACATACTGTCTACACATACCCCTTGTTTAAATGTTAAAAATTATACAGGATTAAGGTTTACAGATTATCTCAAGGTAATAGCTTTAGGAGTTCACCAGTTTCTGTGTAATTCCATGGCATTCCAAACATTCCGTAATGGTAGCTGGACACCATGCACTTTGTCTGGTGTCACGGCAGAGGTGGCAGTTGTTTGTGAAGGCAGTTAGTTACATGTTACATGTTGCATTTCCTTCTCCTATTTCTGATTCTCCTTCTTCCTTTCTTGGTCCGGGTGAATAGAGATCAATTTGCTCCGGGTGAATAGAGATCAATTTGCTGTATCTTGGATGGCTGCTTGCAAGCTTTTAAAGTCCCAGGGACTATGCATTGAAAGCTTAAATTAAAATATTCTTTGAAGTTGTTTTAAAACCAAATAATACTTTAGTTTAACTAGTAAAGGATGTCTGCTTTGTGCACTGTGCTCTTTTCAGAACTATTTATGGGATCAAATTGACAACAACTTGAAAGATTAAATAGGAAACTTAAGGGACAGTGAGTTTATGTTAATGAGGGAGCAACAATTTGAAAAAGGAGGTTGAGAACCTGTGAACAACTTGAAAAATTTAACCAACATCATAGAATTACATTTTCAATTGTTATGTTATGCTATGTATATTCTCAACACCATCAATTTTTTTAATAAAATAATACAAATTAACAATTTTCTTCTCTGTGGGTCCCTGTAGCTTATTAACCTACTATAATCTATTATATTTATATTTTTATATGGTGAACAATAGCTGTTGTCATTAAAAGATGGAGAAAAAATACAATTACATAATTTTAAAGACCTAACACACTATACAAGTAATATAATATAATCCTTTACCTTTAGAATTATTATTTTTATCAACCATCATAATTAAATTACTGATAAATAAAGCAGACTAATAAGTATCAAATAATTACTGTGATATTTACAACTGATAGTTTCAATATCAGGTTTGTTCTTGCTACAGTGTGGAAGTTCCTAAGGGCTATTTGCTGGCAAAAATACAAACAGAAGAATCACCACCACCACCACGACCAAAAAAAAAACTCTTGAAAAGTTGTGAGAAAAAGAGTTCAAGAATCATTGGGTGTTACAATAGAGATGCTCAATAATTTAAAAATTTGTCTCCTTTATCAAAATCTACATCTGTAATATACAGACAATATATTCTTTCTTTCCTTTCCTCATTTCCTATTAATACATCTGTTTCAAAGTATTGCTAAAAAAAAATTATATATAGCACTGAAAATTACACTGGGAGATACTTTGGTAGCAGTCTGCATGTTCTATTTATTCTAATTCATTAATTAAGTAAGTAATTTGAATATCTCTTCTGTGCCAGACATTGTGGTAGATTCCAATTCATCCCCTCAAGAGGCCAGCACTCCATTAGGCAGGATCTAATGGTTGAATGGGTCTTGCAGTCCACTGGGTGTTCTTCTTTCATCCTTTAGGCTGAATATCCCCTCTCCTCTTTATTCCTCTTTCCATAAACAGTGTAACTCATTAGGTTTCCAGTCACTGAATCATCACTTGCTGAAAATCACATCCTTCTCCTGCCTCCCTGTTATTCCCAAATCAATTTGATTAGTATTCTGAGTGTTTCCACATTCTTAGTTATTGTATTTACTATCTCTTGATTAATTTACATGGAAGGCTAATCACATACAGTGGGTGTGTATTTTACTAGTTGAACTCTCAGATGGCAACATAACTTTATTTACTATAACTCCATAGAGTTCTTGGGAAGCATCTCACTGTGCCACCTGCCACTGCAAATGACATAAACACATCATCACAAAGTCTACTTCAAAATGAGGCATGTGTATGAATGACTATTCCCAGAAATAGACCAAAACAAGGAAACTATTCCGATGGAGTTGATTCAGACTCATGGCGGCCCCATGTGTTACAGAGTAGAACTGCTCCATAGGATTTTCATGGCTATAACCTTTTGGATGAGTCGGGGCCGACTCGACGGCACATAACAACAACAACAACAACCTTTTGGAAGAGGCATTTCTTTTGAGGAACTTCTGGTGGTTCAAACCATCAACCTTTCAGTTTGTTGCTGAGCACTTAAGTTTTTACACCACCCAGGAACCCATTCTGAGAATTTAGCAGTCATTAAATGGGTAATGTTGAGGCATAGGTGAATGTGTATGTAGATGTGCGTGTGCCATGCACACACAGATTTCTCATTCACAGAAATCTTTAGTCCTGCTTATCATGGTGATATTGGTACTACAGGGACCAACCACACATCATGTTGTATATTGGAGACATAGTACATTACTTCTTGTTCCTCAAATATGTTACACCTTCACACCTTCCACTCTCTGCACAGAGTGTCATCCCCTCAACTCCTCATGTTTCCTGTTTGATAACATCCAATTCATCTGCATCAAGAAGACATACTTAGCTTCAGTATAACTAACGGGAAACCTTTCTTAAGCTCCCATGGGCTCCTCTCTGCTTCTAAAATACTGTGGCATTTGTACTTGTATTCAGTGAGCAGGTATTGGTTCATTATTGTTCTAAACGTGGGAATACAGTGGTTAATGAGACAGATAAAATTCTCGGTTTCATGAAAGCAACATTGTGATGCATTCAGCTTTTGAATTTCTCATTATATTTAAGATAAATACATTATGTTTCTCCCACATAGACTATGAATTCTATGTTTTGGCCACCTTTGTATCCTATTATCCATTATAATGCCTGGAACACAGTAAGCACTCAAGGAACATTTAATATAAATTATTAGAAAATTAGATTTTAAATGGCAAACTTTGAATTAAACAGTTCTTTCAAGATAACTGCTTTTATTTTTATTAGTTAAGAAAATAATATTGCTGAATATGTCTTATAAAATGACTTGGAAAAGTTGAATTGATCCTTCTTTCAGAGTGGTCCTCTCTAGTCTCTACCTGATGCAAATAAGGTTAATGAGTGCATTCATTAGGACTTATCCCAGCTTTTCTTCCTCCCCAAAAAAAAAAAAAATCTGTTCACATCCCACATAATTGTTATGGAAACTGCTGTTCTACCCACATGTAATTGTCGTCATGCCAAATCTCTTACCAATAGCATTTTAACAGATATTTTAGGATTTATTTTTCAAATAGTGGGAGTCTACTGACTGCCTGGCTGTCTTCATATAATACTCCTTCCTTTTTTTTTTCTCCCTGGATGAGTAGGAGGTCTTAGAATTTCTAAATAATAGTGAAAATCAAAGACAGATATTGAGACTTTAAGTCAAAGTTCTTATGAATATACACTAGTCAACACTAATGAATTAATTCCAAAACAAAACATAATGTAGACTTAAAAAAAAAAAAAGAATGTAGTTATTTATGAAAAATCAATTTACTTCTGAGGTTTTCCTGTTTTCAAGGCTTTAACAAGAATAAAGTAGATGCGGATTACAGTATATCAGAACATTCAAAAGAAGGAAAGAAAGAACCTTAAGTTTGGTATGTTTGTAGTGTCAGGCAGGTAATTTCCAATGTTTCACTTTTCCTAATTCTGTACTGGCTCTTGAAGTAATGATTAAAGCATTTATAGCTGAAGAAACTGAGGCTCAAAGGGATTAAGTAAATGATACGAATTCCCAAAGCAAATACTTTGTTTTTGTTAGTTACCATAGATTCTGACTTAGGGAGATCTCGTGTGTGCAGAGTAGAACTGTGTTCTGTAGGGTTTCCAAGTCTGTGACCTTTCAGAAACAGGTTGCCAGGCCTGTCTTTTCTGTCGCTTTTCAGTGGGTTAAGCTGCAAACCTTTTAGTTAGTAGTTAAGCACTTAACCATTTGTACTACCCAGAGAACCTACAACAAATATACCAAACCCAAACTCACTGCCATTGAGTCGATTCCAACTCAGAGTGACCCCTATTGGGTTTCTGAGGTGGTAAATCTTTCCAGAAGTAGATTGCCTTATCTTCCTTCCATGGAGCAGCTGGTGGGTTTGAACCGCCAGCCTTCTGGGTAGAAGTCAAATGCCTTAGGCACTACACCACCAGAGCTCCTTATACCAAAAATAGACAGGCTTTAAACATAAATTTTTCTAATTCCAAAGCACTAGCACTTTCTGCACTTCATAGAGCTTTCTGAGTAATGACATACAGTGATGATGGCGCTGGAAGATGGCTGTATTAAAAGACAGCAGCAGAATACAGGGTTGTGAATCTGTAGGCAGAATTCTGAGATGGCATCCAAGAGTCCTATGCTCTGGTGTGCTTACATCTTCTCCTACTTATTCAATCAAACACTAATGTAGGTGGCTTCTGAAATCTTCATAAAAGTCACATCTTTCTCCTACAAAATGATGAATGTAGTCTCCCCAAAATTCGTTTTCAGCAATAGGTTTGTTCCCTCTGATAAAGGTCACCAGGGACTTCATAGTTTTTGATCTAATATATTTCTTGATCTCCCCCTGCAGTATTTGACATTATTCTATTATTTAGAAAAATCTAGTGAGTAACTATCCACACACTAAGTGGTCTACATACTTCAACAAATGAGGAATAACAAGAAAAAATCTCATCCCCTACCCACTCTTTACAGTACCAGCAGGCAAATGAAAACTTACTAGAATGGTAACAATCCACATGCATTTTGTGTTTGCTCTCCCTCAGACATTGTTCTAATCACTTTATGTATATGTTTATTCCGCCAGGTATAATACATGTTATATGATCATATAAGATAGGTACTTTTACATGCTTACATTACACATGAAGAACTGCAGCTTGGAAAGCAGGAAATTGCCCAGAGTTATTCAGGTTTCAAACTCAACTCTAGATACATGTAGAAATTAAAACTGAGCCAGCACAACCTATGAAATGTAGTCTTATATTCAAATCTGTATCCAAAATTATCTAATGTTTACATGAAATTGTGGACAGGAAAGACTCAATTTATTTCCTGTTTTCAAATCAACACACATACATACAAACCTTGGAATTATTTTCTTTCTTTCCTCTAAGTCTTAAGCAGAGAATTCCCTAAAACCACTTGTCTGGTTACCTAATACTGCTTTGACAAGAATATATCACAAATGGGATGGCTTGAACAAACAAGATTTTATTCTCTTACAGTCTGAAGACTTTAAATCTGAGTTCAAAGTGCCAGACTCTAGAGGCTGGGTGAAAACCCCTCAACCTTGAGCTTCAGCTCTGCCTCCTGCTCCTGGCCCACTGAAGCTGGAAGCCTTTCTTCACTCAGCTGCTGGCTGCTGAGGCTGATAAGCCCAAGGTTGACAAGTAAAAGGGCACAGTTCCAATGTTACCAAACCATATGGCAGGCCATTAATTCAAGTCCATTGAAAGTCCCAAGGTTGGCAGAGCATGGCAGGCTTCTGAACAACGACATTCAGGGTCCAAGTGTACCATAAGCTAGAGGCCATTCCCAAAGCTGTTTCTAATATACAGGAAGCAGACCACATCCCTAAAGCAGCTACTCAGCCACTCAACCAGGCCCAGCCAAGTTGACACACAACCTTAACTACCACATCACTGTATCCATCTTCTTATAAAAATGCCTATATCTGTAATGTTATACATTGTAATACAATGTTAGAATACAAAGTTATTAAGTGTCTCTCTATTCACTAGGATAAGAGTTATTAGAAGATGCTCAAGAGGCCTTAATTTCTGTACTAAACACAGAATAGACTCCTCAATTCACATTCTACTTTGAGGCAACATGTTTTTCCTCGACAAAATATTCCCATGACACCCACTGAAACCAAGAATGTTGTTAACCACTATTGTTAACACCCCTCATAACAACCAGGCATGGTTTACCAATTATCATTTATAGCTGCAGAAGGTCAATAAATAAATAAAAAATAGACTAGATTTGAGATTAAAATAGTCATTTTACAAGAAGCTAGCCAAAAGCCAAAAGCCAGAAGCCTGAAAAATTTAGTTGCAACAGGCCCAATAATTAATTCAAATAGACTAAAAGGTTGAAAAGTCTACTTTCGTAGTGATACTGCCTCAGAAACCCAAGAAGAGGTCGCTATGAGTCGGGTCTGACTTGATGGCACATAACAGCAACAACAAAAACGTAAGTTACATGTTAGGAAACCAATAGCTACTCTCATTTGTAAATATGATGGATCGGGCAAACTCTTAACTAGACAAAGAAATACAAAGGCTAGATACATCTTTTAAAATCTGTTTAAGCCATCAGAGAGCAACCTAATTACCAGAACTTCAGGGACCAAATTCCTGCAGTTAAAACAGAACAAAACAAAACATTTTGGGGTAAGCATTTCACATTCAGGTATGTGTCACTTTATTAAGAAGCAAGGGCAAGAGGCTAAAAAGCTGAGGTCAAAGCACTAGATGCTCAAAACATTTGTTCTCCTTCTGTATTAATAGGAACCAGAGGAAAATAGGAGCGCTGGTGGCGCAGTGCCTAAGGCATTTGACTGCTAACCAGAGGCTGGTAGTTCAAACCCACCAGCCACTCCTCAGAAGGAAGGTTGGGCAATCTGCTTCCGTAGTGATACCCCCTCAGAAACCCAAGGAGGGGTCACTATGAGTTGGATCTGACTCAATGGCAGTGGGTGGATTTAGGGGAAAAAAAAACAAACAAACTTGAACTTCTGGGCTACTCTGACAGCCAAAATCGTATCAGCAAATATCTAGAAGAGAAGAGAAGCCTAGAAATTTGAGCCAGAAGTTTGGTGCAATTTTATCCCTTGAGATATTTGACAATTTTTAGGAAGTTTTCAAGAAGCAGCGGCTAAGAAGTTGAAAAGAAGAGAGTGTCACACTGGCTTCAAGGGAAAAGAACTGGAAAAGTCCTGGTCAAGAGATTACCTTAAAGGCTACAACTTAGTTACAAGGCCAAACCAGAAAGAGATAGACCCCAACAAAAATGAGACCCAGTGTTAAACATACACATTCATAATGTAAGGATGCAAGTTATACACTCTAGAGTAATGGCTAAACACTCATAACATTAAGTAACCAATAAAATGAGAAAATGAAATAGTAAAATCTACTTGATTAATCAAAAAAAAAAATTAGAAAAAATTATATTTATAGAAAGTAGTATTTGTTAATACAGAAAATAAAAAAGTAAGTTTATTTAAGCTTAAATACATCAATAATTACATTAAATCTAAAAGAATATTTTAATTAAAATAGACTGGATTAAAATAATAACTAAATGCTGCTCTCAAAGATAAATACTTTAAAAATGAGTATGCAAACACTAACCAATAGAAAGCTGATGTCTCAGATAAAGAAGACTGAGCAAATATCATTTATAAAGTAGATATTTCATAATTACAAGGATGTTATTCCAAAATAAATATTTGAGTTCTGTATTTGTTTTGCATATGTTCTGTATTTGTTTATGACTAATGGCAAAGACTCAAAATATATGAAGCAAAAGGGACAAATAAAAGAAAAAAATAGGCAAATAAATAATCTTACTGAAGATTTCAACACAGTCCTCACAGTAGCTATGGAAAAAGAACTCAGTAAGAAAAAAATGAGAGTAGATATTGGAAGGTTACAATCAACGAACTTGACTTAATTAGCATATTAAAAATATTGACTCCAGAACTTTAAAACTTGAATTCTTTGCAAGGACTGTCAAGCAAATGTCAAGTGTTATGATGTGCATAAGAGGAAATGTTCAGTGGTAGGGGATATTCACAGGAATGCAGATACTCAGACTAAGCTTCAAAGAAATGAAAGTATTTGAACTGAGTTTTGACGTATCTGTAAGTTTTGCATAGGTTGGGGAAAATATGAGATTTTCTAAGTAATTGAACCATCAGGAACATGGGTGGAGATTTTCATGGGATGTATGAGTCATGGTAAGAATCCCATTTTTACTTTTGTCTCCATGAAGTCCCAAACTTGCTCCAAAGTTTTTTGTACCATAATTACAACTATTTACCAAATGGTTCTATCTGGGTATCCTATCCTATCTGAGACTCCATACTCGATCTCATGATCATTTCTCCCTGGTTGGTTGCTCTGTGTGGACTTCTGCTCAACCTTGCACAATTCAAAGCTTGGGATCATTCTCTCATGTTCCTCACACATACAAGTAAGTGTAGTGCTTGGCATGTAATAGGAATTCTATAAATACTTTTGAGTCAATAAAAAGAAAGGTTTGAGAGTCCTATGTGACCATGTGGAAAGTTAAACACAGGAATGGATAGACTGAGTATGGAGAAATAGAACAGCTGGCCATAACAAGGGAAGTGGTTACCTTTATTTGTAAGAGAATCAGGCAGAATTTGGACGGTTAGGAACATCAGATGCTAAGAACTAGCTCTGGTTTCATTAACTCCTGGATAAAAACCCTGAGGTTAATTTTAACAAAGAACTCAGAAACTGTAATTATTAGGAAAAGTCAAAGTACTTTATCCTTCAGAGAAGTTATCAGCATTCCATAAAACTTAATGTCCTGAATTTTATTATAGCATTCTCATAAAATTCAGTCTATCTAATTCAGTGTTTTATTCTTCTAAATGATTGGCTTTATAATCATGAAGGGCTGGAGGCCTACTTGCAGCCTTCCCATAGGAATAGAGGGAGCTGCAAAATTCTCTGAAGAAAATGATTCATTTAATCTTATTTGTAAACTTAAATATTTATTTGGCACCTACAATATGCCTATCACACTCTTAGCAACCCTATAGGACAGAGCAGAACTGCCCTTAGGATTTTCAAGGCTGTAAACCTTTATGAAAGCAGACTGCAACATCTTTCTCCCACCGAGCGGCTGGTGGGTTGGAACCACTGACTTTCAGTTAGCAGCCTATGAGTAAGAATTGAATCAATAGCAATAGATTTGATTTTTGGCATATGCCTATGCTATCAATTGAGATACAATCACACGTAAGAAATCCTGCTCCTCTTCTCTCCTCCCCCACCAAGCCTCTAACAAAAAATCCAAACTTACTGTCATGAAGTCAATTCCAATTCATAGCAATCCCCACTCGGTTTTCCAAGGCTGAAATCTTTTACAGAAGCAGACTTTCTCATCTTTCTACCATGGAATGACTAGTGGGCTCGAACCACCAACCTTTTGGTTAACAGTTAAATGCCTTAACCACTACACCACCAGAGCACCTTTCCTCCTCCCCCCCAATACAAACTTGAAATTTCTTGGAGGCTGGGATTTGTTATCCTAGTTTTTTTATAAGCCAGAGCTTGACAAATAGTAAGCATTAGATTCATATTTGTTGAATTTATGGATGATAAAATTAAATATTAAACCATAAGTGGTATGATTTAGATATGCACAGGATGTTATAGGAAGTATAATAATAAGAATAATTACTTGTTGCCAAGTATAGTGTATTTCAGAATCAATTCTCAATTTTTTAAAAAATAAATTTTACAGTGCCTAAGTGAATGGAAAATAGTGCATCCTTCATTTAAGTGCTTCACTGTTTTTCAAGGTCCTAGAAAATCAAAGTCATCATGTTTAAAGTGACAAATTATGGCCTTGATAAACCAAAAGGTCTTCAAAAATTGAAATTAATTCATTTAATCAACACATATTTATGTGTGTACCAAGTACTGCACTTATAGTTTATTGTCAAACAAGGAACAAGACATGGTGACTTGGTTGAAAGAACTCAGAAACTATTCACCTAAAATTTTAGAAAAACAATTTGTATTTTAGAAATGAAAATAATCTCTTCTGATTACCTAACTGCTTGAAAAAAATACTCGAAAGCTTTGGAAGTAGAGTTAGAGTAGAGTAGAATTGGTTTAATAACATGTCCTGTAAATTAATAACAACTCTGTTAAATTCCTTTATTGCTGGGCAACTTGTAATTTCACATTTTTATTTATGTTAATGTCCAGTGCAGTTGACTTTACTATATGGATTTATATGAGTAAAAGGTTTGTATACATACACTTCATAACTTTTATGGAGTTTTATATTTTCAGCATTATCCAGAAACCCTGACTTACATTACAGCAGGTAGTGATTCTCTCCCAAAGAGCTCTGTTGATGCAGTGGTTAAAGCAATCAGCTACTAACCAAAAGGTCAGTGGTTTGAACCCACCAGCCCTCTGCAGGAGAAAAATTAAGCAGACTGCTTCTGTAAAGATCTACAGCATGGAAAACCTATCAGGCAGTTCTACTCTGTTATAGAGCTGTGACTATGAGTCACAATTGACTCAATGACAGTAGGTGTTTTGGGTTTTTCCTCCTACGTGCTTGTCCTCCAGTGTAGTAAACACATGTTATAACTCTAGAGGTAGGCCTGTGATGTCTCAGTCAATCAGAGAAATCTTTCTCTTTGCCACAGTTACTCATTTAGTATAACCTGGCCAATATAATTGTTGTGTTGTTATGTGCCGTCGAGTCAAACCCGACTCATAGCGACCCCTCCTTGGGTTTCCAAGGCAGTATCACTACGGAAGTAAGATTGCCCAACCTTCCTTCTGAGGAGTGGCTGGTGGGTTTGAACCGCCAGCTGTCTGGTTAGCAGGCAAGTGACTTACCCACTATGCTACCAGACCTCCCAATATAATTAGCACTTATATTTCTCCTGGCCTATTGAGAACCTTTGTTGAGAACTGGGGAACACAAATATTCTCCCTTTCCTCCTGGTCAGTGTTATATAAGCTTGTAAAGCTGGTGACTGCCACAGCAATTCTTCCACCATGAGAGAGAAAACAGTGTAAAGATGAAACTGAGATACAGTGATTCAAAAAGAAATGAAGTTAGGGTCCGGTCAAAACCATGCCTGAAACCTGATCACTTTGGCCTTTATAATTACCTGAACTAATAAGTCCTCTTTAATGCTGAAGATAGCCTACACTGAGTTGTTATTTGCAACAAAAATATTAAATGACTTAAGAGGATGTTAAATTGAGATGTGGTTATGAATTCATCATTGATAATAAGGCTGGATCTTTGTGTTTTTTGTTACTACATTAAACATGTAATTGGAAGGATGAGTCGTATTTCAGTGAATAATAAATTTGACAAGTTTTTATCTTAATGTTACATATTAGCACAAATCTTGGAATATTGCAACTAGTTTCAGACAATCAGTTATTCATAGTAATGCTGTACAAATTTCAAATTGTTGGAATTAAAATTTATAGTATTGATAAAGAAAATTATGATTCTTAACAAATTAAAAATCACAACATACAGAAGAACATAGACTTAAAATTACAAGCCTCATGACTTTTTATTAAATTTAGACTATCTTGACCTTTCCTCACTTTTTCATTATCTGCATGACACCATCAAAATTTGTGCATTCTTTTTAGTCTACTGGCCATCAATATTCATTTTCAGTGTTAGCAATCTTCACTTTCATTCAATACTTCAGCAATTGGCTCATTTTTACCTTCATAATAGCATTTATTTATTATCATTCAGCAAATATTCCCAGATGCTAGGCATTGAATTGGTACAAAACACCGCTTAGGACAAAGATGTATGTCATGCTATAGAAGTGAAGAAAAATATTAACAACAAAATCAAATAATAATTTTTAATTAGAAAGTGATTACTATAAGGGCAAGAAGTATAAAAACAAAGAATTGCCCCATGGGGTTTCTGAGGCGGTAATCTTTACAGGAGCAAACAGCCACATCTTTCTCTTCTTGAGTGGCTTGGTGGGTTCAAGCTGCCAGCCTTTCAGTTAGTAGCCAAGTGCTTAACCACTGCATCACCGGGGCTCCTTCAAAAAGTAGAAAGTAGGACAATGACGAAATATCAGAAGGTGACTTGACCTAGTCTGATAGCCAGGAAGACTTACTTTCTTTTTTTAAAAAAATACATTTTATTGAAATATAATTTATGTACAGTGAAATACACAAAAGTGACATGGGTCAATGCTTTGTGTGTGTGTGTGTGTGTGTGTGTGTAGTGTTCCTTCCCTTTCCTTCCCACCCCTGGTACAGGAAGCTTTTCTTGAAGAAGTGAACATTTAATGTGAGCTTTAAAAATGAATGGTATTTAACCAGGTAAAGAAATATGTCAATACAATTAACCAATTAAAGCAATATTTAAGAAGAAATATCCTATTTGAAACTCCTAAGATAGGAAGAAGGAGCTCTGGTGACATTGTGGTTAAAGCATCTGACTGCTAACCAAAAGACTGGTAGTTTGTACTCACCAGCTGCTCCACTGGAGAAAGATGAGGCAGTCTACTTCTGAAAAGATTTGGAAACCCTACAGGGCAGTTCTCCTCTGTCCTATAATGTTGTGATGAGTCAGAACTGACTGGATGGCAGTGGGAGTGGGAAGAAAGGAAGCATCATGAATAGTTTAAGAAAATATCAAAAGGCTGGGACAGAAAATAAACAAAGTAGGCTGATCATGATCATAGGAACCTTAGAGGTCACATTCAAATGAAACATCACTGAAGCATTTTAAGTAGGCTATAACAAATCTAATTTCATTCTTAGAAGTAACATACTATATACTAGTTAAAATATTAAAAATTACTGATAAGAGGTAATGGGAAAGATGCAAATTAAGATGCAATTACACTAATTCAAGATAGAGGTCAATGTGGCTTGGATGATGGCAATGGAAATGAAGAATGAAGAAATTTGAGAGATCTTTATTAATGGAACTGTGAGATTTGCTGACTGTTGGCTATGTAAAGAAAACTAGGATTGTATGACTTTCAAATCTCTTGCTTAAACAACCGGGGAGCTAATGAGACTATTCATTGAGATATGGTAAATAGCGAATGGCCAGTTTTGGGGGCAAAGATTATGAATTCTGTTTTAAATATGGGGACTTTCTAATATACAACTAGAGATCTTAGATGTACCAGTTTGGAGTGCCAAATATTTAGAGTTAAAGACATAAATCTGAGAATGATGAGTCAGGACTCTTTATTTAGATTGTAACAGAAATCAAAAACAAACTAGCATATGTGCTTAAAAACAAACAAACAAAAAAAAAACCTATCTTATCTATCTACCTACCCATCTGGATTTCATTGCCTTCTATTACTGGGAAGTATAATCATAGAGTTAGCATCATGTGTCACTATTTCCTGGACCTCAAATGTTCCTCACTCCCTTCAATTTAGAAATTCAGAAGGAAGCTAAATTGAATTGGATTGAAAACTAAGTGGAAGATGAGTAAATTGAGACAGCAGTGCTATTATTCCCAGGAATAACTGTTGCTGTCACTCAGCATCACCATGCAAAATTTATGTTATTCAAATTCAGTAGGTACAAGCTTTTGTACATTGATAATTACTGGTGACTGGAATGCAAAAGTTGGAAACAAAGAAGCAGCATTGGTAGTTGGAAAATATGGCCATGGTGATAGAAATGATACCAGAGATTTAATGACAGAATTTTCTAAGACCAATGACTTATTCAATACAAATACCTTTCTTTGGCAACATAAATGGTAACAACACATATGTACCTCACCAGCTGGTGTACACAGAAATAAAATCGAATATATCTGTGGAAGGGAGCTGGTGGTATAGTGCCTAAGGCATTTGACTGCTAACCAGAGGCTGGCAGTTCAAACCCACTAGCCACTCCTCATAAGGAAAACTGGGCAATCTACTTCCACAAAGATACCACCTCAGAAACCCAGGGAGGGGTTTCTATGAATCTAATCAACACAACAGCAGTGAGTTTGGTTCGGTATGGTTTTATATCTGTGGGAAGAGGTGATGGAGAAGCTTAGTAACTTCAGTCAAAACAAGACCAGGAGCTGACTGTAGAACAGACCATCAGTTCCTCATATGCAAATTCAAGTTGAAGCTGAAGGAAATCAAAACAAGTCCAGAAGAGCCAAAGTATGACTTTGAGTATATCCCAACTGAATTTAGAGATGATCTGAAGAATAGATTTGATGCATTGAACACCAATGACTGAAGACCAGATGATTTGTGGGATGATGTCAAGAACACAATATATAAAGAAAGCAAAAGGTCAGTAAGAAGATAGGAAAGGAAGAAAAGACAAAAGTGGATGTCAGAAGAAACTCTGAAATTTGTTCTTGAAAGGAGAGTAGGTAAAGCAAAAGGAAAAAATGAAATAAAAGTGTTGAACAGAAGATTTCAAAGGGCAGCTCAAGAAGACAAAGTAAAGTATTATAATGAAATGTGTAAAGACCTGGAATTAGAAAACCAAAAGTGAAGAACATGTTCAACTTTTCTCAAGCTGAAAGAACTGAAGAGAAAATTCAAGCCCCAAATTTCAATATTGAAAAATCCTATGGGAAAAATATTTAATGATGCAGGAAGCATCAAAAGAAGGAGGAATACACAGAATTGCTGTACCAAAAAGAATAGTCAATGTTCAACCATTTCAGGAGGTAGCATATGACCAAGAAGCAACAGTACTGAAGGAACAAATCCAAGATGTACTGAAGGAATTGATGAAAAACAAGGCTCTGGGAATTGACAAGAATACCCACTGAGATGTTTCTACAAACAGATGCAGTGATAGAGGGGCTCACTTGTTTATGTCAGGAAATTTGGAAGACAGATACCTGACCAACTGACTAGAAGAGAACCATATTTTTGCTCATGCCAAAGAAATGTGATCCAAAAGAATGTGGAAATTATCAAACAGTATCATTAGTATCACATGCAAATAAAATTTTGCTGAAGATAATTCAAAAATGGTTGCAGCAATATATTGACAGAGAACTTCCAAAAAGCAAGCTGGATTCATAAGAGGACAAGGCATAAGGGATATCACAGCTGATGCCAGATGGATCTTAGCTGAAAGCAAAGAGTACAAGGAATATGTTTACCCATGTTTTATTGACTATGCAAAAGCATTCCACCATGTGGATCATAACAAATTATGGATAATATTGCAAAGAATGAGAATTCCAGAACATTTAATTGTGCTCATGAGGAATCTGTACCCAGACCACAAGACCGTCATTAAACAGAACAAGAAAATACTGCATGGTTTAAAATCAGGAAATTTTATGTGTAAGGATTTTATGTTTTCATTGTATTTATTCAATCTGTCTGCTGAACAAATAATCTGAGAAACAGCACTATATGAAGAAGAATAGGGCATCGGGATTAGAGGAAAACTCATTAACAATCTCCAATACGCAGATGACACAATCTTGCTTGCTGAAAGTGAAGAGGATTAGAAGTACTTACTGCTGAAGATCAAAGACTGTCTTCAGTATGGTTTACACTTTAACATAAAGAAGATGAAAATCCTCATAATTGAACAATAAGCAACATCATGATAAATGGAAAAAAAATTGAAATTGTCACAGATTTCATTTTACTTGGATCCACAATCAACACTCATGGAAGCAGCAGTCATAAAATCAGACACTGTATTGCATTGGGCAATTCTGCTGCAAAAGACCTCTTTAAAGTGTTGAAGAGCAAAGATGTCACTAGGAAGACTAACATGCACCTAACCCAAGCCATGGTATTATCAGTTGCCTCATATGCATGTGAAAGGTAGACAATGAATAAGAAAACTGAAGAAGAATTGATGCCTTTGAATTGTGGTGTTGGCAAAGAATACTGAAAGTACCAAACATAAACTGTCAGAAAAATGAACACATCTGTCCTGGAAGAAGTTCAGCTGGAATGCTCCTTAGAAGGAAGAATGGCCAGACATCATCTCAACTAGTTTGGTCATGCTACTTGAAGGAATCAGTCCCTAGAGAAGGATATCTTGCTTGGTAAAGTGGAGGGCAGAGAAAAAGGAGAAGACCTTCAACAATATGGACTGATACAGTGACCCCAGTGATGGCCTCAAAGATAGTGACATTTGTGAGGATGGTGCTGGAGGGGACATTGTTTTGTTCTGTTGTACAGAGGGTTGTTATGAGTTGGAATGAACTTGATGGCACCTAACAATAACAGACATAAGTTTGGCTACGTGTGGGACAAATTCATTTTAAGTAAGGCACTGTTGTAGTTTTGAGATCTTGAATTTGGTATTCATTCCCTCATCCCTGTTTCATGATACCTTCCCCACTTTTCATATTTCCATTCATTTAATCAAGAAATTCTGAGATTTACTACAACTTTAATTATTAAAGCATTCAATAATTTACTCTTAACTTAGTTTGTTATCTATTTGGCTTCTCCACACCAGATCGTGTGCCTATATTCTATAAACAATAATGTCAGTGAGACACTTCACATCAAACCAATATTTCACACCTTCCTGATGTTTCGTCATGTCTATACCTGTTGTTGTTAGATGCCACTGACTTGCTTCCAACTCATTGTGATCCAATGAACAACAGAACAAAACACTGCCTAATCCTGCATCATTCTCACAATCATTGCTATCCTTGAGCCCATCATAGTAGTCACTGTGTCAATCCATCTCATTGAGGGACTTTCCCTTTATTTCTGACCCTCTACTTTACATAGCATGATATCCTTCTCCAAGGACTGGTCCCTTCTGACATGACCAAAGTATGTGAGACAAAGTTTGGTCATTCTCATTTCTAAAGGACATTCTGCCTGTATTTCCTTCAAAGCAGATTTGTTCATTCTAGCAGTCCAAATTACATTCAATATTCTTTGACAGCACCACAATTCAAGTGCATTAGTTCTTCCTCAGTCTTTCTTATTCACTGCCCAGCTTTCACATGCATATGAGGCTATTGAAAAATACCACATCTTGGGTGAGGATCACTTTAGTCTTCAAAGTTACATCTTGGCTCTTCAACAATTTAAAGAGGTCTTTTGCAGCAGATATGCCCAGTGTAGTAGAATGTCTGATTTCTTGACTACTGCTTCCATAGGCATTGATTGTGAGTCCAAATAAAATGAAACCCTTGGCAACTTTCATCTTTTCTTTGTTTATCATTATTGGCCCATTATGAGGATTTTTGTTTTCTTCTATTTTTTTGTCCTACACCTAAATGCCATCATATTACCCTCATAGTTTTTCCTCCTTGGGCTCTCCTGATGGTCTGAAAATGACTCAAAGAATAACTAAAGGATGATGGTGAAGGAGAAATGATGGTATGGGATCTCCTTTTCATATAAAATTCCCATTTGATTTTTATGGGACTTTGAAGAGACTACTCCTTTGTATATAATATCTTTTTCAAATCCAGAGTTGGTTTGACACAAGGAAGAGGATAAATTGGAATAAACTTGGGAAATAGAAATTCATCACAATGTCAGATACTGCTGTGGAGAGAAAGTATTTGTGTGAGAATTATAGATGACACAAAACTACTACAAGAACTTTGGTAGACTTTGAAGTTTTGTAACATATCCTAATGCCCTTCATTGTCTTTAGACCTTGGTTTTGCCTCTTGAAGACTCCTGAGAGGACTTGCTCTCAGAATTTTCACTGGCATTTTCAGTTTTTCTTTTTGCATTCATTCCTTTCCTGAACCTTCAAATTTGTATAGGTAGCAACATCTTAAAAAAAAAAAATTAATAGCCTATCACCGTACTGTTATCCTTTTCTGGGTTATATAATATTTATCCTTTTTTGTTTACTTTAAAACTGTATTAATTGATCACACTTTATACATCCACTTCATAATCAACTCCTTGCCTTCTTAAAGTCATCTTCCCTTCTAACTTTCCTACAGAAATTGCTTTGTCAGAGTAAATAAATTCTTATATATATGTTTGTTTTTGTACTTTTTCTCCTTGATTTCTCCATAGCCCTTTCTTCTTGATACACCTTCCTTTGATTTAACGACCCAGTACTATTTTGGTTTCAGAACTACATCTCTGACCTCTTATTCTTCCTTTTCATTTCTATACTATTTTCTCCTTTTGTCCATAAGTTCAAAAAGTTAAATTCTTCTCTTTTTGTTATTCATATTATATGCTCTGTTTTTGAGAAATTTAGGATTCTCATAGTGATTTCTTGTCCTGCTAGTTAAATGATCCAACCTATAGCTACCACATCTACAGCTACATCTTTCTTAAGAATATAAATCTAGTGTTCATGTAACACACCAAAATTACCAATATTTTACTACAATTATAATTTACAATTACTGTTTGAATGCAATAGGGAGCTCTGGTTGTGTTGTGGTTAAAGTATTTGGTTGCTAATGGAAAGGTCAGTGGTTCAGACCTACCAGCCACTCCATAAGTGAAAGATTTACAGCCTTGGAAACCCTGTGGGACAGTTCTACTCTATCCTAGAGGAGAGCTAGGAGTCAGAATTTACTCGATAGCAGTGGGTTTCAATTTTTCTTTCTTTTCTTTTTGATTTGATTTAAATCCAATAAAGTAACCTGAGGTACAGTAGGCCCAGAATACCCAAACCCACTATGATAGATAAGATTGTTGTCAACTTGGCTGGGCCTGGTTGAGTGGCTGGGTGGCTGGAGGTAGTTATTCCCTAGGATGAAACCGGCAAATCACCTCCATGGTGGTATATGTCACAAGCAGCTGAGTACCTGCTTTATGGATGTGGCCTGCTTCCCATATATAAGGAAAAGCCTTGGGATTGGTCTCTAAGTTTTTGGCATACTTGAACCCTGCATGTAGCCAAGTCATTATTCAACAGTCTGCTATGTTCTGCTCATCTTGGGACTTCATCTGGACTTGAATTAGTGGGCTGCCATGTTGTTTAGTAACATTAGGACTGTGCCTTTTTACTTGTCAACCTTGGGCTTGTCAGCCTCAGCATCCAGTTGCTGTCTGAGTGAAGAAAAGCCTCTAGTTTCAGTGGGCTGGGAACAGGAGGCAGAGCTGAAGCCCAAGGTTGAGGGCACTTTGAGCTCAGACTTAAACCCTCCAAAACTGTAAGAGAATAAACTCCTGTTTGTTCAAGCCATCCTATTTGTGGTATATTCGTGTCAGAGCAGTAATGGGTAACCAAAACAGAATATAGTATGTTCCTGTCAGACCAGCAATGGGTAACCAAAATGCCCACCCACTGCTTTTGAGTCAATTCCATCTCATAGTGACCCCCATTAGGTTTCCATGGTGATGAATCTTTATGGAAGTAGGGTGTTCCATCTTCCTTCTAAGGAGCAAATGTTGGGTTTGAACCACCAACCTTCTGATTAGATGACAAATGTTTTAGGCATCGAACCAAGAGAACTCCTTAGGCCCAGAATAGATAACTTATTTTTCAGTGTCTCATACAGAAGAATGGGGCTACTGTGAATTTGGCTGAACTCAGATGGGGGAGCCTAGATGATGCCAAGCAGTGTCCAGAAACTTTCTTATGAATACAGTATAAAAATTAAGCATGAGCTTAGCCTTGGAAAACAATGTTTTAATAAAAATACCAATCTTTCAATTCAAGTTGGCAAAAGTAAACAATGACTATAATCAGATACAATGTTGAATATGACCATATGTACCAGTAATACACATGGCAGTGGGCTACTAACCAATTTAACTGTACGACAACTACCACTAGAATCGCTATAAGTTATTCAAGAGCTGAAAAACATTTGAGCACATTTTTTTTTTTTTTTCCTTGTTTAAATCCTACTTATCCTTTAAGGGAACATTCAGACATTAATTACTTCCTGATACTTTACCCAATCCTTTCTTTTCTCTCAACAATAAAACAGTTTCTCACTCACCTGCCTGTGATGCTTTGTTTTATGTCTGTTCATGCGTGTTGTTGTTGTTAGATGCCATGAAGTCTTCTCCAACTCAGTGACCCCATGCACAGCAGAACGAAATACTATCCAGTCTTGTGCCAGCCTCATGATCATTGCTATACCTGAGCCCATCGTTGCAACCACTGTCTCTATCCATTTCGTTGAGGACCTTCCCCTTCTTCATTGACACTCCACTTTACAAAGCATGATATCCTTCTCTGGGGAATGGTCCCTTTTGACAACATGACCAAAGTAGGTGAGAGAAAGTCTGGCCATTCTCATCCAAGGAGCATTCTGGCTCCACTTCTTCCAGGACAGATTTGTTAGTCCTTTTAACAGACCATGGTAGTCTTAGCATTTTCTCCAACACCACAACTCAAAAGCATCAGCTCCACTTTGGTCTTCCTTATTCATTGTCCAGCTCTCACATGCATATGAGGCAATTGAAAATACCATGGTTTGGGTTAGACGCACCTTAGTCTTCAAGGAGACATCTTTGCTCTTCATCACTTGAAAAAGGTCTTTTTCAACAGATTTGCCCAATGCAATATGTTTTCTGATGTCTTGACGGCTGCTTCCATTGGTGTTGATTGTAGAACCAACTAATGTGAAGTCTTTGACAACTTCAATCTTTTCTCCATCCACCATGAAGTGGTTTATTGGATTTATGGCAAGGAATTTTGTTTTCTTTATAATGAGGTATAATCCATACTGTGGACTGTAGTCCTTAATCTTCATCAGTAAGTGCTCCAAGTCATCCTCACTTTCAGAAAGGAAAGTTGTGTCATCTCCATATCACAGGTTGTTAATTAGTCTTCCTCCAATCCTGATGCCACATTCTTCTTCATATAATCCAGCTTCTCGAATTA
>NW_006922213.1:800184-817735 GCF_000298275.1 Orycteropus afer afer
GTCTTTTTAATGACATCTTGCTTTCTTCATGGTTGATGTTCTTGATGTCATTCCACAATTCCTCTGGTTTTCAGTCATTGGTGTTCAATGCGGCAAATTTGTTCTTTAGATAGTCTTTAAATTCAGGAGGGATACTTGCAAGGTCATATTTTGGCTCTCATGAACTTAATTGTAACTTCAACTTCAACTTGAACTTACGTATGAGCAGTTGATGGTCTGTTCCACAATCAGCTCCTGGCCTGGTTTTGGCTGAAGATATTGAACTTCTCCATCGCCTCTTGTTACAGAAGTAGTCAGTCTTATTCCTGTGTGACGTCCATGTGTATAGTTATCACTTATGTTGTTAAAAAAAGGTATTTCCAATGAATAAGTTCTTGGTCTTGCAAAAATTCTATCATGCTATTTCCAGTGTTATTTCTATCACCAAGGCCATATTTTCCAACTACCAATAACTCTTCTTTGTTTCCAACTTTTGCATTCCAGTCACCAGTGGTAATCAACACATCTTGATTGCATGTTTGGTCAATTAAAGACTGCAGAAGTTGGTAGAAATCTTCAAATCCTTCATCTTTGGCTTTGGTGGTGGTTGTGTAAATTTGAATAATAGTGGTATTAACTGGTCTTCTTGTAGGTGTATGGATATTATCTTATCACTGATGGCACTGTACTTCAGAATAGAGCTTGAAATACTCTTTGTGGCCATGAATACCACACCATTCATCTTCAATTTGTCATTCCAGGCGTAGTAGATCATATGGTTGTCTGATTCAAAATGGCCAAAAGCAGTCCATTTCAGTTCACTAATGCCTAAGATATTGATCTTTATGAGTTCCATTTCATTTTTGACAACTTCCAATTTTCCTAGATTCATACTTCATACATTCCATGTCCCAATTATTAATGGGTTTTTGCATCTGTTTCTACTCATTTTGAGTTGTGCCTCATCAGCCACAGAAGGTCCTGAAAGCTTTACTCTATCCATAATGTTAAGATTGTCTCTATTCTGAGCAGTCAGCTCTTTCCCAGTCAAATTTTGAGTGCCTTCCGAGCTGATGGGCTCATATTCTGGCACTACATTGGACAGTGTTTCAGGGCTATTTATAATGTTTTCCAGTAATATATCAGACAGTGTTTCACTGATATTTATAAGGTTTTCACTGGTCAATTGTTTGAGAAGTGGATGGCCTCTTCCTTTTTCCAAGTCTGTCTTAGCCCAGAAGCTCCCTGAAACCTGTCCACCATGGGTAACCCTGCTGGCATTTTGCAACACTGGGGGCATAGCCTCCAGCCTCACAGCAACATGTAAGCCACCACAGGACAACAAACTGACAGAAAAGTTTGTTTCACTTAGTTGTTCTTAACCCCTCTGTCCCTCTCTACCTTGGCAACGGCCTTAAAATAGAGCCACCTCCAAGTGAAAGCAGACCCTGAGCCCTATGCCTGTCCACCTTGGGCTCCTGCCTTAAAATACTATTCATGAAGTTATTTCTAATCATCATCAGGTAGAATGCAGTCAGGTTTTACCTATGCATACTACTACTACTACTACTAATAATAATAATAATATGTAATTTCCATGAATTAAAGAAGCTTGGATTCTTTTCTTTCATTTTTCCTTCATGCCTTTTTATTGTTTATATTCTTTTTAATGCATTTTATTGAAATATAATTTATGTAGAGTGAAATACACAAAACTAAAGTGACATGGGTCAATGCATTTCTTTATTTTATTTTTATTTTTATTTATTTACTTTTTTGCAGTGTCCCTCCTTCTCCCCTCCCACACCTGGCAACCAAAAAAGAAAGTTTCCCTCCATATATAAACCCTTCCTTAACCCTCCAAAAACTAATACTATATTTGTCCTTCTGTGATTGACTTATTTCACTCAGCATAATGTCCTCCATGTTCATCCATATTATGCGGTGTTTTGCAAGCTCTACATTATTCTTTAGTGCTGCATAGCATTCCATTACGTGTATGTACCATACTTTGGCCATCCACTCTTCTGCTAAATCTTAGAAATAAGTCCCTTACCAGATAGGTAATTATTGGCAAACATGAATTTATTGGTGTCATTTTTGTTATGTGCTTTTTCGTGATGTCAATTTCTTCGTTCATTTTCTATGCTGAGCTCATTTAGTTTATGAATCATGTTATCAGTTCCTTCATTACTATTTTTTTAATATTCACTGAATATTTATGCTGGTCCTCTTTTTTGATGTAAAGATTTATCATTTTTCTTTGAGGTTACCCTGTGATTTATAGTTTTCTTTCCAAGTTTAGAACAGCCCATTCTATCCTGCAGTTGCCTTGACTTTCCTACCATCTAGAAGTTCTATAATGACACAGGTTTTTTTTCCTCTTTTGGTTTGTAGTTGTCCTTATTTGTTAAATGATGTCTCTGGTTCCCTGTTTACAATCTTGTAGGCTTATTTACTTTGGATGCTTCCATAGATGGGTTGGTTTCTGGGTTATATCATCATGTGTGTTAATGGGCAGTTGTTGGCTATTGTTTCTCTGTCCAAAGGGCTCCCTTAAGCATCTCTTGTAAAGTTTTAACAAATTCCCTTAATTTCTGCTTATCTGGAAAGGTCCTAATTTCACCATCATATTTGAAGGACAATTTTGCTGGGTACATAATTCTTGATTGGAAATTTTTCTCTTTCAGGGTTTTATATATACCACCCCATTGTCTTCTCACCTGCATGGTTTCAATCAATAAATCCAAGTTTAGTCTTATTAGTTACCCCTTGTAGGTATCTTTTCATTTTTCCTATGCTGCTCTCATGATTTTTTCTTTGTCTTTGGTTTTGGTAAGTTTTATGATGATATGTCTTAATGATTTTGGGGGGGTCTATCCTGTTTAGGGTTCATTGGACTTCCTGAATGGATATATTCTCATCTTTCATCATACCAGGAATATTCTCTTCCAACAAATCTTCAACAATTTTCTCTGTGGTTTTATTTGTCTCTTCCTGTTCTGGAATTCCGATTAGATGTAGGTTATTCTTTTTGGTGGTATCCCACATGAACCTTAGGCTTTCTTTATTTTGTTTAGAGCTTTTTTCTGATTTATCACTTTCCAAAGAAGTGTTCAGATATTTGCCTTCAATCTCCTTATTTCTGTCTTCCATTGATTCAATTCTGCTCCTTTGCCCATTCTATGTCTTATCTATTTCTGAAAATTTAGTATTAATCTTCTGGATTTCTGTGTGTAGACTTTGTATCATTTCTAATTTTTCATTTATTTTGTCAATTTGTTCTTGTATTGTCTTTTGAAATTGTTCTAGGGTTTCTCTTTTTTTTTTTTTTTAATCCATTTCTCAATTCGTTGAAGATACCTAAATACAATTCTTTTGAATTCCTTATCAGTGAGTTCTAATGCTGCATCTTCCTCAAGTATGTGTTTGGGTCTATATCGTAGTCCCTTTTTTCTCCTGTTTTATCTTCTTCTTTGTGTGGACTGTGATGCTCTGTTGTCTCCAAGGCATTGTGATGTTTCTGTGTTTATATTTAATTGGTGATTGTATGTTGGAGTGACTTGCCCACAATTTTAATTTTCTTTGTATGTTATCTATGCAAGCAGGGTACTGTGCTCCTCTGTTCATTAGCTGACAGCACTTATGCACTCACCACCTGTCTCCTTTCCTATTGTCAGTTTTTCGTATGTCCCTGACAACCTTAGCAAACAAAGCCTATTCTTAAGTCTGTGGAATCTGAATGAGAATGCTATCACTTTAAAATACAAAATGGCTGCCACTTGTAAAGATTCAAAATGGCTGTGCCCTCAGTTACTTGACTATCCAAAATGGCTGCCATGTGTAAACAATCAAAATGGCTGCTTCCTCTAGACAGCTGAAAGTCAACAGGTCAAGTTGTCTCCCTCCTTGCAGTTTCCTTTCCTAGCATAGGCCACCAGCACAGTCGTCCCTGCAGTCCTTGGTGACCAGGGCTAATCTTTAGGTCAATTTTCAGGTCCCAATACCACCAAGAAATATTCAGGCTATTGGTCCCATCAGAGTAGCTGACAATCTGCAGCTCCGACCATCTCTGTACTTGCTGTTTTTGTTCAAGTTTTTCCACTAGTTGGTGTCTAATCCACTTCTGTATAATTCCTTTCAAAGCTCAGGGCTCCAGCATTACCTTCTGTATCCCTGTCAATTGGTTTTTCTTTTCTTTGTTGAAGAGGGTGTGTGTTGCTTGTCTGCCTATTCCTCCTCTAACCGGATGCTCTGTTGTTTATATTCTTCTAAAGTGTCTGCTTCAGTTCAAGTGCTCCATAGCTTACTAGACTCTTGAATTAAATATTAATCAATTGACCTTTTAGGCAACTGTATCATATTAAACATTTACAATGTTGTCGATTTCATTATTATTATATAATTTCTTAACTCGTAAACAAAAATAAGATACTACTTTTCCAACTCATTATGTTATTAATAAAGTTTCTATCATATTTTCAAAGTACCTTTCCTCCTACAAATTGTTGGCAATTAGTCATAGCTACCATGTCTATATAGGCAGGTCCCAAGTGATCATTTTTCCCACAAGACAGTATATTAATTTCACACTGTGGTTCATTAATGTACTGTCAATGCTGCTGTGAGGTATGGGCATTTGTGATTTTCTGATGCTTCCTGGCTTACACTCTATTCTTCATCGAGAATTCATTTCCACTAAACTGTCACTAGGGAAAACAGTGCCTAATGACATATCATGTAAACTATGCACAAAGGCATCTTCAATTACCTTAGTATTTTCAATTATACCTATTTGTTTATTTCTTTACTTCTTTATTATTTATTTAATATACTTAATTTTGGGAGCTCTGGTAGCATAGTGGCTAAGACACTTGCCTGCTAACCAGACGGCTGGCGGTTCAAACCCACCAGCCACTCCTCGGAAGGAAGGTTGGGCAATCCTACTTCCGTAGTGATACTGCCTCAGAAACCCAAGGAGGGGTCGCTATGAGTCGGGGTCGACTCGACGGCACATAACAACAACAACAACAACAACATACTTAATCTGCTTCTGCTAAGCTAAAATTTGGTAATGACTTCCTATTTATAATATAAGTTATGCATGGAATTGTCAGATTGGTTTTTGTCAGTGGGCACTGTCTCAATTTCACTAATATCCTCTCAGAAAATCTTAATAAGTTTTATAAATTGGACATTAGTGGTTCTCTGGGGCTACTCTAACAGGAATATACCACAGATAGGTAGGTTTAACAAACAGAGATTTATTCTCTTACAGTTTGGAAGGCTGGAAGTCTGAGTTCAAAGTGTCAGCTCTAGGGGCAAGATGAAGATCTCTCAGCCATGGGTTTTAGCTCTGCTGCTTGCTCCTGGCCCACCAAAACTGGAGGCATCTCTTAACTCAAGCAGCTGCTGGCTGCTGAGACTGAAAAATCCAAGGTCAACAAGTAAAATGGCACCATCTCAAGATTATCAAACAAGATGGCAGGCCACTAGTTCAAGTCCAGAAACAGTCTCAATACTGGCATACGACATGGCAAGCCACTGAGGTGAAGACTCAGCCAGATGTAGGATCTAGATATGCTCAAAAGTTCAGAGACCTTTCATGAGGCTGCTTCTTATATACTAGAAGCAGACCACATTCCTAAGGCAGCTACTTAGCTGCTATAGTAGATTCTACCATGGAGTTGATATGATAACCTGTCCCATCACAGAGAACAACTACATCCCACTGCCCGGCCACTCAAAACAAGGCCCAGCCAAATTGACATATAATCTTAACTACCAAAGTTAATTTTCTGTATAAAGTTAATTTTATAGGTCATAGTTTACAAAGAACACAGTTACTCTCCTATACCATTTAACATCTACTTTATATAAATGGATATTGGTTATAAAGAAAAAAATCATTCACAGGTAAATAAAATTTAATAAGCACTTGTCTGAGTACTGTCAATACAGTGTTGACAAGACATACAAAAGTACCTGTGTTTATGGAGCCTATGGGTTGGCAGAAACATACACATACACCTTCAAATAGTGATAAGTACTATGAAGAAAATAAAACATAGCAAAGTTCACTGGATAAAAGGATAATGAGGGCATCATGATTCTTCAGCTGGGTGAAGAGGAAAGAACATTCTGAAGAGGTGACATAATGAGAAATCCAAACCTGAATGATGAGAAGGAAGCAGGAATATGAAAGTTTTGGGAGAAGACTGGGCAGAAGAAACAGTAGATGCAAGGGCTCTGATACAGAAATAAGGATTGGTATGTTCTAAAAGTAGAGGCCTGGTGGCACAGTGGTTAACACTTGGCTGCTAACAGAAAGGTTGGCAGTTTGAAGTCACCAACTGCTCCAGGGGAAAAAGATGTGGCATTGTGCTTCTGTAAAGATTACAGCCTTGATAAGTCTATGGGGCAGTGCTATTCTAGTTCTCTAAGATGCCGTGTGTCAGAATTCACTCAATGGCAACAAGAAAAGAGGAGAAAGAACACTGGGGCTGAAGCAGAACGAACAAAAGGAAAAGTGGTAAGACGTGACTTTGGAAGATAGAGAAAGACCTGATCATGCTGGATTGGTTGGGTATTTTATTGTAAATGGGATGTGAAATTATTTGAGTGTTTTAAGCAGGGGAATAACAAGTATTTATTTTAAAATACAGGTATCTTCCATTTTTTTTTGAAAGATTGCTTTACACCACTTTGCTTTTATGAAAGACCTCCATTAGTACTAATTTTTACTAACTAAAAGATAACCTGGGAGCTCCGGTAGCATAGTGGCTAAGGCACTTGACTGCTAACCAGAAGGCTGATGGTTCAAACCCACCAGCCACTCCTCGGAAGGAAGATGGGGCAATCTACTTCCGTAGTGATACTGCCTTGAAAACCCAAGGAGGGGTCGCTATGAGTTGGTTCCGACTTGACAGCACATAACAACCACAACAACAAAAGATAACCTAGGAAGATTTTTGTTTTTACAAAAAAAACAAAGGTGGAAAGCAAAACTAGCATTCAGTGTTTGTTTTGCAGTGAGCTGTTAGAGAGACAGCATGAGCTGTGAACAGCAAGAGTAGTGTCACCAAGATCCTTCCTTGGGAACTACCCTGTACACATACATTATTGGTACATTATATATGTTATGTATTTATATCATTCCACCTTTTACTACCTGTTATTTTAGGTTTTATGTGTTACTTGGTAGTATTTAGTGGGTTATTTTTGGGGGTCTGGGAACAATCAAAATGTTTCCTATATAAATTAATAGTAATTGCTTCTTTGTTTTACTCCATTTCAACTTACCAAAGGTTACATAGGAAAGGTCTACTTTCAGCCAGCGAAGGAAACTTGTACTATTCTAGCAACTATATGGAAAATGTGTTACAGGAGAGCAAGAGTGGAAAATCAGGAACCTACTATATTAATCTAAGTAAGAGCTAATAATGACTTCTTGGATTTGAGAGGTATATATGTTAGTATATATGATACCCTCAAGTGTACAATTGAGATGACAGCTCAAGAGATCGTCTGGAGTTCAGGGGAGAGGTCTGACCTAGAGACAATACATTTCAGAATCCACAGCCATAGAAACAGCCTTCAAAACCATAGGATAAATAAGAATGTGCAGTAATAGCACACTGCAGTACTGTGCTTTTCATAAAACCTTTTTTTGCTGCCCCTCTCCCCAGTTGCTCACCTGGGAGTGATCTTCCTCCAGATTCTCTTGAAATTGCCCTTTGCTAGATTATGCCTTATATTACAGTTATTTTATCTCCTCTACTAGAACCACAGACAAGTGTTCTATCTGAGGATTTCTGCACTTTCTATTGTGTCTGCCAGGAAGGATTATTTGCCATTTTCAAACCCTACACTTCTTGACCCTTTACCCTCCCCTGACAACATTTCACCTTGCTATACTCATTCAGGAAGCTCTGGTAGTGTAGTGCCTAAGGCACTTGACTGCTAACCAGAAGGCTGGCAGTTCAAACCCACCAGACACTCCTCAGAAGGAAGATGGGGCAATCTACTTCTGTAGTGATACTGCCTCAGAAACCCAAGTAGGGGTCACTATGAGTCGGGTCTGACTCGATGGCATATAACAACAACAACATACTCATTCAATCTGCAGGGCATTTCCTCCTCAAAGCCTTCACTGGCCCTCCCCCCCTCCTCAATTAAATTACGCTCTGATACAATTCCAGATTTAACTTGTCCCTTGGCACAAAAACTGTATCAGGAAATCATCACTAGATACATGCATTCCACACATGATGGTAGAAAACAAATTATACATGCTTTATATTTAAATACGGTACTTCTATAAAGCATCACTCGGAAAAATGAGAACTCTTAACATGATATATCACATCTGTCTTACACTTTACATTTTGAAAAGCCCCATCCAAGTATTATTTAATAAACCCATCAGAGTACTTCTGCTGGGTAACTACCAGCATTGGAATACTCTAGATAAGAAAAGTAAAGGTCAAGAACCATTAAAATATTATCTAAGGTTGTTGTTGTTGTTGTGTGCCGTTGAGTCGGACCCAACTCATAGCGACCCCTCCTTGGGTTTCCGAGGCAGTATCACTACGGAAGTAGATTGCCCATTCTTCCTTCTGAGGAGTGGCTGGTGGGTTTGAACTACCAGCCTTCTGGTTAGCAGTCAAGTGCCTTAGCCACTATGCTACCAGAGATCCTTATCTAAGGTTACTCAGACTCAAATTATATCTCTGACAATAATTGCACTTTTTCTTCTACTCTAACACAGCTTATTCAGAAGCCCCAAATATTTAATTTCAGTGTTGATTTAATTTTTATTCTTCCCTTTCCCTCTACTGCATGTATTTACACACACAGTCATAGGCATTTGTGCATATATATTCATATTAAGTGGTTAAATAGACAGGGCCACTTGGAAAGGTCTTAGCTGAAACTACAAGGGAAATATAACAGGCATGATGATAGACTTGCAGAATGGAGGCTCCTAAAGATATACCTTCAATACTGGACTTAATTAAATTCTAAAAATGTAAACTTAATCATGGAATCAGATAGTTAGGTATGTTGTTGTTGTTGTTGTTATGTGCCGCTGAGTTCAACCCGACTAATAGTGACCCCTCCTTGGGTTTCTGAGACAGTATCACTACAGAAGTAGACTGCCCCATCTTCCTTCCAAGAAGTGGCTAGTGGGTTTGAACCGCCAGCCTTCTGGTTAGCAGTCAAGTGCCTTAGGCACTATGCTACCAGAGCTCCCAGTTAGGTATGAGTATCTTGAAAGTTATTTAAACTTATAAACAGTAGATGAAATAAAGTCAAGATCTTGGACTTTCCCTAACTACGATAACTATTTGTTATATACTGTCAATGTTCTTCAATTTTATTTAATTTTAAATCATTTCATTTCAACTACTGGGATATCTGAGGATATTTGTACTTGTAATTGATGTGTAAGTGAACAATTAGCAACTTATTTCCTGGTGCTTAGACCTTAGGATGACCACTTGTCTGTCAGTTATTGCACTGTAATGGCCTGTATATTGCTGTGATGCTGGAAGCTATACCTTGTGAAAAAAGCAAAAGGTCCTTAAAAAGACAGGAAAGAAAGAAAAGACCAAAATGGATGTCAGATGAGACTGAAAGTTGCTCTTAAACATTGAGTAGCAAAAGAGAACAGAAGATTTCAAAAGCTGCTCAAGAAGACAAGTATAAAAACAAGTGCAAAAAACTAGAACTAGGAAACAAAAAGGGAGTAACATGCTAGGCATTTCACAAGATGAAAAAACAGAAGAAAAAAAAAATCAAACCTTGAGTTTCAGTATTGAAGGATTCTATAAGCAAAGTACTGAATGATGCAGTAAGCGTCAAAAGAAGATGGAAGGACTTTGTGCTGAGTGAAATCAGTCAATCAGAAAGGGACAAATATTGTCTGAGACCACTATTGTAAAAAGTTAAGAAAAGTGTTTAACAAAAAAAGAAATATTCTTTGATGCTTACTAGGGGTGGGAAGGGTGGGGAGGGTAAACTATTAACTAGAAGGAAGACACATTATACTTTGTTAATATTCAGGTGAAGGGGAAGGTAATTAAAAAACAAAACAAAACAAAACAAAAGAAGAAGATGATGAAAATAATACACAGAGTCTTTCCACCAAAAAGAATTGGTCAATATTCAAACATTTCAGGAGGTAGCATATGATCAGAAACTTACGGTACTGAAGGAAGAACTCCAAGCAGTACTGAAGGCATTGGTGAAAAATAAGCTCCAGGAATTGACTGAATACCAATTGAGGTGTTTCAATAAACAGATGCAATCCTGGAAGTGGTCACTCATCTATACCAAGAAATTTGGAAGACAGCTCCTGGCCAACCAACTGGACAAATGCACATTTGTGCCCATTCCAAAGAAAGATGATCCAATGGGATGCACAAATTATAAAATAATATCATTAATATCACACAAAAGTAAAATTTTGCTGAATTAAAAAACAGTTGCAGCAGAACATCAATAGGGAACTTCCAGAAATTCAAGCCAAATTCAGAACATGATGTGGAATGAGGGCTATCATTGTTGATGTTGACTAGATCCTGGCTCAACACAGAGATTAGTAGAAAGGTGTTTACCTGTGTGTTATTGACTATGCAAGGTCACTTAACTGTGTAGATCATAATCATTTGGATGACATTGCATAGAACAGGAATTCCAGAAAACTTAATTGTGCTAATGAAGAACCTGTAACAGACCAAGAGGCAGTCATTCAAACAGAGTAAGGGAATACTGAATGGTTTAAAATCAGAAACAGCATGTGTCTGGATTGTACCCTTTCACCAAACTGATTCAATATATTTGTGGAACAAATAATCCAAGAAACTGTACTATATGAAAAAGAACATGACATCTGGATTGGAGAAAGACTTATTAGCAACATATAATATACAAATGACACAATCTTGTTTGCTGGAAGCAAAGAGGCCTTTAAGTATTTACTGATGAAGATCAAAGACTACAGCCTTTAGTAAAGATTACACCTCAAAATAAAGAAAACAAAAATCCTCACAAGTAGACCAATAAGCAGTATAATGATAAATGAATGGAGAAGACTGAAATTGTCAAAGATTTCATTTTACTTGGATCCAGAATCAATGCCCAAGGAGGTAGCAGTCAAAAAATTAAATGATAGTTCTGGTAAGATGGCGGAATAGGCAGACAAACTACACAGACCCTCTTCAACAAAGAAAAGAGTAACCAATTAACAAAGATATAGAAGACAAGCCTGTAGCCCTGAGCTTTGAAAGGAAGGTCACAGAAGTGGACTAAAAAGGGAAACATGCGGAGCTGTGGTCTGTCAGCGATCCTGACAGCATGGACAGCTTGGATATCACCAAGTGGGGTTAAGACCTAAGAATTAACCTAAAAATCAGCCCTGCTAGCCAGGGGCTATATGGAGGACTGAACTGGTGGCTGGTGAATAAAAGAGGAAGTAAGGAAGAGGGAGTTGGGCTGAGCTATGGACTTTTGGCAATCTGGAGGGCCATTTTGAATGTTTACCAGCAGTTGGACCATTTAGAATACTTAAAGCGACAGTGTTCTCTCAGATTCCAGGGACCTAAGGATAGGCTACACTTGCTGGGACTGCAAGAACATTCCGGGCACTGAGGATTGGAAAGGTGTGACATTCCCCTTGTTACTCCTATACTGTGAGGTGAGGTGAGGTGTAGGCATCCCTCACTCCCACCCACCTTCTGGGCCAGCAGAAAATACATCCCAGACTGTGTTCTGACAGAGCCTGGGTGCCCTGCCTCATCCAGACTTTTTTTTCTTCTTTCCCCACTTTTCTTAAGTGAGCTTTGTTTTTGTCTGTTTTAAAATTATTAACATTATTATTGTTCCTTTTTTCATCCTTTTTATTACTATTCTTTCTTCTTCCCTTCCAAGGTTCTGTTTTTTTGCAATTTTTTCTCTTCCTTTTTCCTGGTTTCCATTTTTTGCTTTCTTGTTGTTCTCCACATTCATTGTTTTTCTTTTTGTATTTTTCCCATTTCTTTCTTCATTATTTTTCTACTCTACATCTTTTCTCTTATTTCTCCCTCCCCAGGTATTGTTTTTGTTTTGTTTTGTTTTGTTCCTTTATTTGTTTTTTTTCCCTTTTTCTATTCATATTTCATTTGGCTTTTTAAAGTATTTCTTTAAATATTTTCTCAGTTATTATCCTTTCTCTTTTTTTTTTTTTTTCCTTTCTTTTTCTTTTTGGTGATTGTTCCTGTGTGTTTATGTGGTGTGTATTTTTTTGTCCTCTTGGTTTTACTTTTTTGATTTTTTTTTTCATTGTTGTTTTTGTCTGAGTAGGAGACAGCAACCATGCTCACACAACACAACCACACCCCCACCTCCTGCAGCTCCACTACTAAGTGAGAGCCACCACTTCTTTCTGCATCAACTGGCCAATGACACACAACCACCAGTAAGTGTCTGACTCACCCTTAACTGCTCTTCACAAAGAGATAACAGAAGTCTGTGCAGCCACTCTCGTTCTCTATCACACCCACCAGGAGAGAGGTGGTAAGTGCATAAGTGCTGCCAACTAGTGAATAGAGGAGCACAGTACCTTGCTTACTCTGATATATCAAAATGCAAAAAAATGCAATGATTACCGTGGAGTTAAATCCAACTCAGCAACACCTCCTTGGGTTTCCAAGGGAGTATCACTAAGGAAGTAGATTGCCCAAACTTACTTCCAGGCAGTCACTGGTGGGTTTGAACCACCAGCCTTCTGGTTAGTAGTCAAATGCCTTAGGCACTATGCCACCAGACAAAAATCTTGGGCAAATAACTCTAACATACAATCACCAATTAAATATAAACACAAAAACATCAAAATGTCTCAGAGAAAACAGACCATCACAGTCCACACAAAGAAGAAAGATAAAGTAGTAGAAACAAGGGAGCATAATACAGACCCAGAACACATCCCTGAGGAATAAACAGCACTGGAACTCCCTGATAAGGAATTCAAAAAAATTATACTTAAGTACCTTCAATGGGTTGAGACACAGGTCAAGGAAAACACTGACAAAATTAAGGAAAACAGACAAAACCCTAGAACAATTTCAGGAGAAAATACAAGAACAAAATGACAAAATAAATGAAAAATTAGAAATGATACAAAATCTACAGATAGACATCAAGAAGATTAAGACTAAAATTTCAGAAATAGATAACATATTGAACGAGCAAAAGAGTAGAATCAAATCAATGGAAGACAGTGTTAGTAAGACTGAAGACAAATACCTGAATACTTCTCTGGAAAGTAATCAATTAGAAAAAAAGATCAAAACAAAATGAAGAAAGCCTAAGATTCATGTGGGATACCATTAAAAGGAATAACCTACATGTAATCAGAATTCCAGAAGAGGAAGAGAGAAAGAAAACCACTAAGAAAATTGTCCAAGATTTGTTGGAAGACAACTTCCCTGATATGATGAAAGATGAGAATATATACATTCAGAAAATCCCCCAAACCCCAAATAGGATAGACCCCAAAAGAAAATCACCAAGACATATCATAATCAAACTCACCAAAACCAAGGACAAAGAAAGAATCCAGAAAGCAGCAAGGGAAAAGCTAAAAGTTACCTACAAAGGGCAACTGATAAGATAACCTCTGATTTCTCAGCAGAAACCACACAGGTGAGAAGGCAATGGGATGGTATATATAAAACCCTGAAAGAGAAAAATTTCCAACCAAGAATTATACACCCAGCAAAACTGTCCCTTAAATATGATGGTGAAATTAGATTTCCAGATAAGAAGAAATGAAGATAATTTGCTAAAACCAGACCAGCCTTACGAGAGATACTAGGGGGAGCCCTTTGAACAGAGAACCAAGAAAAGCACACAACAACCAACCATTAACACACATGATGACATAACCTGGTGGAAATATCCAAAGTAAAATAAGATTATAAGACTATAAGCAAGGAGCCAGAGACATGAATTGGCAAATGAAGATAACTACAAACAAAAAAAGAGTGAAAAAATAGTGTTACAGAACTTCTAAATGATGAGGAAGTCAAGAGAGTTGAAAGATAGAATGGACTGTTCTAAACTTGGGGAGGAAATTGTAAATAACAGGGTAACTCCAAAGACAAATGATAAACCTTCACATCACAATAAAAAGAGGACAAGCACAAATATTTAGCAAATACTAAAACAATAGCAACAAAGGAAATGATAACACGATTCATTAAAAAAAAAATGAGCTCAGCACAAAAAATAATATGAAACAAAGAAGCCAGGGACACCATGAAAAAACATGTAACAAAAGGACAGCAACCAATGCATACTTGTCGATAATTACACTGAATGTGAATGGATTAAATGTACCACTCAAGAGACGGAGAGTTGCAGACTAGATAAGAAAACACAACACATCAATATGCTGTCTACAAGAGACACACTTTAGAGACAAAGACAAAAACAGACTAAAAATCAAAGATTTGAAAAAGATATATCAAGCTAACAGCAACTGTAAGAGAGCAGGAGTGGCAATATTAATTTCTGGTCATATTGACTTTAAGACAAAAACCACCAAAAGAGACAAGAAAGGAATTATGTAATGATCAACGGATCAATTGAACAAGAAGATATAACCATAGTAAATATCTATGGACTCAATGAAAGTGCCCCAAAATACATAAATCAGACTGTAACAGAATTGAAAAGGCAAATAGATGACTCCACAGACATAGTGGGAGACGTTATACACCACTTTCAATGAAAGATAGAACAACTGGAAAGAAACTCAGCAAAGACGCAGAAAAGCTAAACAATATAATCCACCAACTTGGCCTTATAGGCATCTACAGAGCACTTCACCCAACAACAGCACAATATACATTATTTTCTAGTGCACATGGAACATTCTCCATGACAGACCATATGTTAGGCCATAAAGCAAGCTTTAATAAGTTTAATAGGGTCGCTATGAGTCAGAGACAACTCTATGGCACCTAACAACAACAACAACAACAACTGTTGTTGTTAGGTGCCGTCGAGTTGGACCCAGGGTCATAGCGACCCCTCCTTGGGTTTCCAAGGTATATCACTATGGAAATAGACTGCCCAGCCTTCCTTCTGAAGAGTGGCTGGTGGATTTGAACTGCCAGTCTTCTGGTTAGCAGTCAAATGCCTTAGGCACTACACCACCAGAACTCCTACAACAACAACATTAAATTTAAAAACATTGAAATACTGCAAAGCATCTTCTCAGATCACAATGCTGTCAAATTAGAAATCAACAATAGGAAGATCAATGGAAAAAGAGCAAACACATGGAGATTGAACGACACCCTCCTTAATAATGACTGGATAATAGAAGAAATAAAAAATGAAATTAAAAAATTCCTGGAATCAAATGAGAATGAAAACACAACATACAAAAATATTTGGGATACAGCAAAAGCAGTGATCAGAGACCAATTTATAGCAATAAATGCACACATCAAAAAAGAAGAGCCAAAATTGACACTTTAAACCAACATCTCCAACCATTACAAAAAGAATAGCAAAAAAGGCCTACAGTCACCAGAAGAAAGAAAATAATAAAGATTCGAGCAGAAATCAATGAAACAGAAAATGGAAAGACAATAGAAAAAAATCAACAAGACTAAAAGTTGGTTTTTGGAAAAGATTAATAAAATTGACAAATCATCTGCAAACTTCACAAAGGAAGAGGGAGAGGATACAAATAACACGAATAAGAAATGAACTGAGTGACATCACAACAGAACCAACTGAAATAAAAAAAGATAGTATCAGGATACTATGAAGAACTGTACCCCAACAAATTTGAAAATCTAGAAGAAATGGACAGATTTCTGGAAACACACTACTTCCCTAAAGTAACACAGACTGAGTTGGAAAAGTTGAACAGACCCATAACAAAAGAAGAAAGTGATCTTGTCTTAAAAAAAAAAAAGGTACCAACAACAAAAAAAAGTCCTGGTCCAAACGATTTCACTGAAGAAGAGATGGTCTGCTTAGCAAATGGTGCTGGCAAAACTCGTTATCCATTTGCAGAAAAATAAAACATGATCTGTGCCTTACACCAAACAAAAACCTAACTCCAGATGGATCAGACTTAAATGTGAAACTTAAAACTATAAAGTTACTCAAAGAAAAACTAGGGGCCCTAATATATGGCATAAATAGACTATAAAGCATAACCTAAAATGCACAAACAGCAGAAGAGCAACTAGATGAATGGCACCTTCTAAAAATTAAATTTTTATTTTCTTCCAAAGACTTCTCTAAAAGAGTATAAAAGAGAACCTACAGACTGGGAAAAAATAATTGGCAATGACATATGTGACAAGGGACTTACCTTTAAAATTTATAGAAAACTCCAACACCTCAACAACAACACAAAAGAAAAATAATCCAATTATAAAATGGGCAGAAGACATGAATAGACAAGACACTTCACCAAAGAGGATATCCAGGCGGCCAACAACCATATGTGCATGATCATTAGCTATTTGAGAGATGGAAATCAAAACAACAAGATACCATCTTGTTCCAGGATTAGTGGCAAAGTTCAACAAGACAGAAAATAACAAACACTGGCGAGGATGTGGAGAGATTGGGACTCCCACTGCTGGTGGGACTGTAAAGTGATACAAACACTATGGAAAGTATGGCAATTCCTTTAAAAAGTTGGAATTAGAAATACCATTTGACCCAGCAATTCAATTACTAGATATACATCCTCAAGAAGTGAGAGCCAGTACAAAAACACCTATGTTCATAGCAGTACTATTTACAATAGCAAAAAGATGGAAACAACCTAGGTTCCCATCAACAGAAGAATGGATAAGCAAACTGTGGTACATACACACAATGGAATACTATGCAACCGTAAAGAATAACAAAGAATCTGCAAAACACTGCATAATGTGGATGAATTTGGTGTATATTATGCTGAGTGACATAAGTCAATCGTTATGTGCCATCAAGTCGGACCTGACTCATAATGACCCCTCCTTGGGTTTCTGAGGCTGTATCACTATGCTACCAGAGCTCTCATCATAGAAGGACAAATATTCTATTAGTCTGTTATTGTAAAAAGTCAAGGAAAAATGTAGATATGGAAGGAAATCTTCTTTGTTGGTTACAAGGGGTGGTGATGGGGGGACACTGCTAGATAGGTAGAGACAAGTATTGACAAGGATGAAGGGAAGGGCAATGTACCAAATATGAGTGATCAACACAGTGGCATTGAGGAAGACATAGAGAGGTGCATGGGAGGTACAAACAACAAAGATGAGCCATTTTGCACATATAATACTATGTTATCAGTGATGGCAAATATTGATCTATGGATGTATGGATGGGTGGACAAGCTGAAAGATTAGGTATATCTATGCAGGGTGGAAGGAGCCCTGGTGGTGTAGTGCCTAAGGCATTTGACTGCTAACCAGAAGGCTGGCGGTTCAAATTCACCAGCCACTCCTCAGAAGGAAGACTGGGCAACCTACTTCCATAGAGATATTGCTTCAGATATCCAAGGAAGGGT
>NW_006922213.1:818115-825227 GCF_000298275.1 Orycteropus afer afer
GAAGGAAGGTTGGGCAATCCTACTTCTGTAGTGATACTGCCTCGGAAACCCAAGGAGGGGTCGCTATGAGTTGGGGCTGACTCGACGGCAAACAACAACAACAACAACAATATAGTAGAGCTGGCGAGGGACAAGTTCATAGTCACTTCTTGGCCACAGTCAGCTACCCAAAGGAAGTGAATAGTTGGATCTCTGGGCTCAGGACCATAGTCGCAGGGAACATCAAGTTCAGTAGGCATAACATACTACACAAAAACATTGTTCCACATCCTACTTTGGTGAGTAGTGATTGGGATCTTAAAAGCTTGCAAGCAGCCATCTAGATGCAGCAATGGGTCTCTCCACATTCAGAGCAAAGAAGAATGAAGAAACCAAAGATGCATGGAAACAATTAGTCATCCAAAGGACTGATCATGAAATCCTCTGCCTATACAACTATGAGACTAGAAGAACTCGTTGGTGCCTGGTTACCACTACCAACCAGTCAGAGGGGGATCTGTGTAGGAGATCCTGGATAGAGTGGGAGAAAAATGTGGAACAAAACTCAAAATCATTAAAAAAAAAAGGGGGGGTACCCAGGTTTGCTGGTCTGATAGAGCCTGTTGTAACCCCTGATACTATGGCCCATAGCTGCTCTTCAGGTTTGGAACTGAACACACTTCTGTGGCTTCCAGCCAAACAAAAGACAGGCATATGAGTTGAACATTTCCATTAGGTAGATATATTCCCTGGAGAGATCAATCATGGGAGAATAAAAGGGCTATGTATACCACGGAGACAGCTTGGGGGGCAGGAGTGCACAGGAGGGAAGGACACAGGGAAGAGGTGGCTTATAGGGAGGAAGCGGGAGAAGGGCTGTTGCATTGTGGGAGACTACAGTCAATGTCATGAGAAAAAGTGTATGTGAACTGCTGTATGGAAGATTGAATTTGCTCTGTAAACTTTCACCCAAATCACAAGAAAATTAAGAAAAAGAAGAAGAAAATTAAGTGATCTGTAAACTTGCACCCAAATCACAATCTTGAAAAAATTTAGTGATATATTGCATTGGGTAAATCTACTGTAAATGATCTCTTTAAAGGTAAAAAAGCAAAGATGCCACTTTGAGGCCTAACATGTGCCTGACCTAAGCCTTTGCATTTTCAATTGCCTCATCCAAACTCGGGAACTCTGGTGCGTAGTGCCTAAGGCATCTGACTGCTAACCAAAAGGTTGGATTCAAACCCACCAGCCACTCCTAGAAAAGAATACTGGGCAATCTACTTCCATAGAGATACCGTCTTGGAAACCTAAGAAGGGGTCACTATGAGTTGGATCTGCACTGCTGTCATGTCAATTTCCACTCATAGTGACCCCACCTTGGGTTTCTGTGGCATTATCTCTATGGAAGTGGATTGCCCAGTCTTCCTTTCGAGCAGTGGCTGGTGTGTTTGAACTGTCAGCCTTCTGGTTAGCAGTCAAATGCCTTAGGCACTATGCCACCAGAGCTCTTATAAGTATGTGAAAACAGAACAATGAATAAGCGATACTGAAGAAGAATTGATACATTTGAATTTTGGTATTTGTGAAGAATATTGAATTTAACATGGATTTCTAGAAGAACAAGCCAATTTGTCCTGGAAAGTATACAGCCGGAATGCTCCTTCTTGTTGTTGTTTTGTGCCGTCAAGTCAGACCCAACTCATAGTGACCCCTCCTTGGGTTTCCGAGGCAATATCACTACGGAAGTAGATTGTCTCATCTTCCTTCTGAGAAGTGGTTGGTGGATTTGAACTGCCAGCCTTCTGGTTAGCAGTCAGGTGCCTTAGGCACTATGCTACCAGAGCTCCCACAATGCTCCTTAGATGCAAGCACATAGAGACTTCATCTCGTGTTTTTCAGACACAAGGAACCAGTCCCTGGAGAAAGACATCACACTTGGTAAAGTAGAGGGTCAGAGAAAAAGGGAAAGACCCCCAACAAGTTGGATTGACAAAGTGGCTGCAACAATGGGCTCAAACACAGCAACAACTGTAAGGATGGTGTGAGAGCAGGCAGTTATATGTCCAGTTATACGTAGGGTTATGATGAGTCAGAACCAACTTGATGACACCTAACAACTACAAGGCTCTAGCAGGTACAGACAAAACTCAGAAAATATTCTCCATATTTCAGCATGAAACTCAATAGCATCCATACAATATTAAAATACAAGAACTTATACTTTTGGTTAATATCTATTTCATTTTGTAATTAAATATAATGCAATGAATATTCATTTTTAAAGCACATAGAATGATTTAATTAGAAAAAATTCAGTGATACTGAGATTATTTTTTGGTTATACAGATAAGATCCATAGGAAAGAAAATTATCCAAATATTTAACTCGTTAATCCTAAAGACATCAAAAAGGAAAACGATCTCCATATTTTTTCTATCAAGTAAAGTGAATTACATTAACTATAAGTTTTTGTAGACTCATTGTAGAAAAATAAACTTCTAAAACAACAGATCTTCAACTTACTAGAAGATTGCAATTAGTTAACCTCCACAAGACTCAGTTTTATCATCTACAAAATGTGAGACAGGAGCACAACACTGCAGGTTTTAATTCGAATTAAAATACAAAAAGCATTCACACAAAAAAGATACTAAAGGCTCACTTTAAAATATGATGTTCACAGCATCTAATATAGTGTGTAGCACTTAATAGATACTTGATACATATTTGTTGAGTTAATGAACACTAGAAACTGCTCACTGAAATATTGAAAAGACCACTCAGTATTTTAATAGTTCTCCTATAATAAGTAATGATAAAAGAGTCCTTATTTTATTCATCAAATATTTATCAAATGCCTACTCTGTTACATACTATGTCAAACTCTGAGAACAGTGAATAATTGCTAACCTTCAGAAAAATTGGGGAAAACAGCCTCTGAAAAGGTGACTTCTATGTACTCTGATGAGTTTGGCAGCACAAGAGTAATATGAATCTATTAGTAGAGTATCCAATTTAGTTTTGAGGAATCTGTTAAGATTTCTCAGAGAAGTTGATATGTAAATGACACCTGATGCATAAACCCATACAAAAATGGTAAAAGAACTGAGGTGGTGAAAGTGATGAAAGAATATTATAATGGAAATACTAAAGAAAATGGTTCTTGACTTGAAAGCAGCTTAGTACAACTACAATGAGAAGAACTTGGACAAGGCAAGTTCTTCTTGCTAATTTTCTTCAGTCTGTAGTTCATTAACCTCTCTGAGTACTAATCCCACATAGCCCCTCAGACATTACTCTCACTTTCATATGAACTCTGCTTCAGCAGCTCACGTTTTGATCCCTAGCTCTGTTTTCCTTCTACCAGCTCACCTTTGAGGTCATGCCTATGTCTCCTGATGTCTCACATTAGTTTCTGACTCTTCACTGAGTTCCTTCCAGTGCTAATGCTGTTGGCATAAAGACAGAGGAGCTCAGCTCTGAAGCATGATTTATGACACAGGTGATAAAAATGACAACCAGAAACCATGCAAGACTAAGGTGGGGGTGGTATAGACAGTCTTGATGCCCTTATTCTGAAATTTACTTCCTGTTTGTTACTTTACTCAGGAGCTATATTTGAATACCTTTCTTCTTTATGTAAGGCACCATCATAAGTGATGGCGAATCAAAACAACCTGTCCTTCAGTTCATTACTCAGGGGGTTAAATAACATGCAAACAAATGCATAGCACAACAAGAGAAGTGCTGATGAAGATTTGTACAAAGGTCTGTTAACACAGACAATTCGTATCTGGTAGTCAATTTATTAAGGCAGATAAATTAGATGACAAATAATTAACTGAGCATTTGATTTATACTTATATTCCACATTTGCCTACATATATCAGACATTATAGTGTTATTATTTTCTGCTTTATTTATGGTTAAATTTGCATTATCATGGGGATTATTTTAGAATTTGAGAAGTTTTATTGATCCTGAATTTTAGATATAAGAATTTCAGAATATTTGATTCTTATTTGATAACTAAATGGCATTTTTTTTTTTAAATCAGAACTTTGTGTTTTGGAAGAAGAGAAACTCTGTAATAATGAAAAGGTACATTATAAACCTTGGACAAACAAAGAGGTATAATGAAATCCATTAATTCACAGAAATAGAGTATAATGTTCAAGTCTTCAGTGGCATTTTTATTCAGTGTGCTTTGTCTTTAAAATTATGAATTCTGCTATATGTTACAATCCACTTAAAGTAAGTCATTCCTAAACTTTAAGACTTTTCATTGATTAGATTTGACATTGATGCATAAATAATGAACTTAGAAGAACTGTGAAAGGAGATATTTTGAATTTAATGTCACATGAGGTGCTGAAGCAACAAAAGTGAATGGCATTGTCCCTGTCTTCAGGGAACTGTCAGTCTAGTCACAGACAGACATGCAAGTTGCTCTGTTGTGCTATGGTAAATTGCTGTCTCCCACATCAGGCTGGAGTTGAGGGGAAATGAGAGCCATGTATATTTCAAGGACATACAATCAAAACGAAGCCTCAAAAGGAAAGTTTACAATTACCAAATTTACATCCTTTTTTTTTTGTAATAAAATAAACATAATGTAAAATAGATCAGTTTTACATTTTAAAATATACAGTTCACAATGTTGTACAATCATCACCACTATCTAGTTCTATAATATTTTCATCACTCCAAAAGGAAACTTAACACCCATTAAGCAATCCCTCTCCAATCAATCATTCTCCCTACCCCTGGCAACCACTAATCTGCTTTCTATCTCTATGGATTTGCCTATTTTGAATATTTAATAAAAATGAATCACACAATATGTGGCCTCTTTTGCCTGGTTTCTTTCACTTAGTATTTTGTTTTCAAGGTTAATCTGTGTTGTAGCATATATCAGTACTTCATTCCTTTTTAGGGCTGAATATATATTCCATTATATAGATATACCACATTTTGTTTATCTCTACATCAGTTGATGGACACTTAGGTTGTTTTTACCTTTTGCTACTGTGGATAGTGCTACTATGAACATCCATATACAAATTTTTGTTTGAACACCTTCTTTCAATACTTTTGTTTAAATACCTAGGAGTAGAATTGCTGGATTATATGGTAATTGTAAGTATAACTTTTTGAGAAACCACCAAACTGTTTTCCATAACAGTTGAAGCATTTTATAATCCCACCAGCAGTGTCTAAGCATTCTGATTTCTTCACATCCTCGCCAACATTTGTGATCTTTTTAATTCTAGTCATCCTAGTGGGTATGAAATGTTATCACTTTGTGGTTTTAATTTTCATTTCACTGATGACTTATGATGTACAACTTCTTTTCATGTGGTTATTGGCCATGTTCAGTGTAGTCAATTTTCTAGCCATAGCCTTTGTAACTCTCATGGATTACTGGGTGAGACCATGCAAGTACATGTCAATTTGGCTGGGCAGCTGGTAGTATTTCCTATGAGACTGTCAATTAACTCTGTGGTGGAATTTGCCATGAGCAACTGAGTAGCTGCCTTTAAAACCCCGATTGTTAAAGTCATCCACCTGGGGTATTTCTGCTGAACAGCACTAAGTAATTTTCTGGGCAAGTTTGCTCTCTCTCAGGTGTGTAGAACTCTGATGTTAGGATTAGTTAGCTTTGCCACTCTGCTGGGCTTAAAATGAGCCCTCCTAGATGCAGAAAGGAGCTCTGGTAGCGTAGTGCCTAAGACACTTGACTGCTAACCAGAAGGCTGGAGGTTCAAACCCACCAGCCACTCCTCAGAAGGAAGGTTGGGCAATCTACTTCTGTAGTGATACTGCCTCAGAAACCCAAGGAGGGATCGCTATGAGTCAGGTCCGACGTGACAGCACATAACAACAATAACAGAGGTAGAGAAAAATCTCACTGCCAGCTGATAGAGATGCCCAACGGAAAGAAAAACACCCAGATGAGAAACAGTACAGGGGAACCAAGAGGCATGGAACAGAGCAGCAGGCTTACCTGGCCCACAGAGGAAGAGGCCAGGTGGAGAGGCCAAGGACCAGAGTGGTATGTCTAAGGACACAGCAGAGGGGAGACTGTCTTGACCAAATAACTGTATCCTGAGTGCATTCCTGAACTTGAATTGTAGCCTATTGTTTCCCTAATAAACCCCATAATCTGTGAATTCTGTGTGGCCACTGCAGCAAATTATTAAACCCAGAAAAGAGATGGTGGGTGCCATGGGAGGGATAGTTGGTGTTAAGGTTGTTAAAGGGGCTGGAGGGTGGCGGCATGTCTGGCTATAGGAACAGGCCTTGGGCTGCTGATGGTGATTCTGTATTCTTCCTGTGTAGTGAGAGGAGGTCAAAAGATGCCACCTCTCTGCCTCTTCAGCACCATCTATATATCTTTCTTGGAGAAATGTTTATTCAAATCCTTTGTCCATTTTTTAAATTGCATTATTTGTCTTTTTATTGTTTAGGAGTTAGAAAACCAAAAAACCAAATTCATTGCCATTGAGTTGATTCCGACTCATAGCCAGCCCCATTGGGTTTTTGAGGTGGTAAATTTTTTGGGAAGTAAATTGCCCCATCTTCCTTCTGCAGAGCAGCTGATAGGTTTAAACTGCCAACCCTCCAGTTAGCAGTCAAATTCCTAAGGCACCACACCACCAGAGCTCCTTTTAGGAGTTAGAGTTCTTTATATATTCCAGATACAAGTCTCTAATCAAATATATCATTTGCAAATATTTTCTTCCATTCTGTGGAAAGTTTTTTCACTCTCTTGATGGTGCCCTTTCATTAAATTTTCTTTTTAAATTTTGATGAAATCCAATTTGTCCATTATTTTTTCTTTTGTTGCTTGTGCTTTTGGTGTCATTTACAAGAAACCATTGCTAAATTCAAGGTCATTAAGATATACCCCATAGTATTTCTACTAAATATTTTATACTTTTAGCTTGTAAAATATTTAGTTCTTTAATCCATTTTAAGTTAATTTTTATGTATGGTGTAAAGTAAGGATCTAATTTCATATTTTGCACCATTGGTTGAAAAGACTATTATTTCCTCATTGATTTATTTCTGGAAAATGAATTCTATTCTATTGACAAGTATCACATATTTTTTTTGTTCTTTATTGT
>NW_006922213.1:828273-845338 GCF_000298275.1 Orycteropus afer afer
GCAAATTCTTCAGCTAGGTGGGGTTTAGTCCACTTCTATATCCTTCCCTTCAAGGCTCAGGGGTCCAGGATTATCTTCTGTGTCTGTGTTAATTGTTTTCCCTTTTCTTTGTTGAAGAGGGTCTGTGCAGTCTTTCTGCCTAGTCTGCCATCTTGCTGGAACCGCCATGTGGTAAGTTTTGAAGTCAGAAAATATGAATCCCCTTTCTTCTTTTGAGTCTCCCTTCTGTTTTGAGTATTCTAGGGCCAGTGAAATTTCACATGAACTTTAGGATCCACTTTTCCAATTCTGCATAAAAGGCTGTTGTGATCTTCATAAAAATTACATTGAAATCTATATATCATTTTCAGTGTTCTTAGCATCTTAACAATATTAAGTTTTCCAATCTATGAACAGTTGCCTAAGGTAAATTTCTGGTCTTCTATTTAATTTCTTTAAGCGATGTTTTCTATTTTTTAATATATACTTTTTTACTTCACTGATTAAATTTATTCCTAAATGTTTTATTTTTGACCATATAGTAAATGATTTTATTTAATTTCCTTTTAAAGCTGTTCATTGCTAGCTTATAGAAATACAGTGAATTTTGTGTGCTGTGTATTGATATTAACTTGCAACTTTGCTGAATTCATGTATAAACTCGAATAGTCTTTCTGTAAATCTTTTAAGATTTTCTATATATAAGACCATGGCATTTCTGAGTGGAAATATTTTTACCTCTCCTTTTCCAATTTTTCTGTACCTATAATACACCTGGCTAGAACTTCCACTAAATGTTTAATAGATGTGATGAAAGCAGACATCTTTGTCTTGTTCCCTGTTCTATATTGATGACTATTTTAACCTCCTAACTATACCCTTCACTTGCTCTCTACTTATATCTGCCCATTATTTAGAAGACAGGTACCTGGCCTCTGACTAGAAGAGATCCACATTTGTGCCCATTCCAAAGAAAGGTGATCCCACAGAACATGGAACCTATTGAACAATACCATTAATATCATACATAAGAAAAATTTTGCTGAAGATAATTCACAAGCGATTGGCAGTGGTATATTGACAAGAAACTACCAGAAATTTAAGCCAGATTCAGAAGAGTGTGTACAACAAAGGACATCATTGCTGTGGTAGTTAAAGTTGTATGTCAACTTGGTTGGGCCTGGTTGAGTGGCTGTGTAGCTGGTGGTAGTTATTCCCCATGATGAGACTGGCAGTCAACTCCATGGTGGGATCTACTACAAGCAGCTGAGTAGCTGCTTTAGGGATGTGGTCTGCTTCCTGTATATATGCAGCAGCTTTTGGAATGTTTTCTAGTTTATGGCACGCTTGAACCCTGTATGTAGCCATGTCGTTTTTCAGCACCCTGCCATGCTCTGCCGACCTTGGGACTTTCAATGATCTTGAATTAATGGCCTGCTGTGTGGTTTGGTAACATCAGGACTGTGCCTTTTTACTTGTCAACACTGGGCTTGTCAGTCTCAGCAGCCAGCAGCTGTCTGAGTGAATAAATGCCTCTAGCTCCAGTGGGACAGAAGCAGGAGGCAGAGCTGAAGCCCAAGGTTGAGGGGCTTTTACCCAGCCCCGAGAGCCTGGCACTTTGAACTTGGACTTAAAGTATCCAAACTGTATGAGAATAAACTGTTCAAGCATCCCATTTATGGTATATTCTTGTCAGAGCAGCACTAGGTAACCAGAATAATCACTGATATCAGATGGATCTTGGCTGAATACAAAGAATCCCAGAAAGATGTTTACCTGTGTTCTTTTGACTATGCATAGGTATTCCACTGCATGGATCCTAACAAATTATAGATAATACTTTAAAGAATGGGAATTCCACATCACCTAATTGTGCTTCTGAGGAAACTGAACATAGACCAAGAAGTAGTTCAAACACAGTAAGGGGATACTGCATGGTTTAAAATCAAGAAAGTTGTGTGTCAAGGATCTATATTTCACCATACTTATTCAATCTATATTCTGAGTAAATAATCTGAAAAGCTGGACTTTAGGAAGAACACAGCATCAAGATCAGAGGAAAACTCATTAACAACCTGAGATTTGCAGATGACACAACCTTCCTTGCTGAAAGTGTAGGTGACTTTAAGCACTTACTGATGAAGATAAAAAACCTATAGTCTTCAGTATGGATTATGTCTCAACATAAAGAAAACAAAATTCCTCACAATTGAAATAATAATCAGTGTCATGATAAATGGCTAAAAGACATCAGGGATTTCATTTTACTTGGATCCACAGTCAACACCCATGGAAACAGCAGTCAAGAAATGTATTGCACTGGACAAATCTTCTGCAAAAGACTTCCTTTAAGTGTTAAAGAGCAAAGATTTCACTTGAAGACTAAGGTATGCCTGACCCAAGCCATTTTCAGTCACTTCCTATGCATTTGAAAGCTGGACAATGAATAAGGAAGATCACAGAAGAATTGATATCTTTGAATTGTGGTGCTGGTGAAGAATACTGAAAATACCATGGGCTGCCAGAAGAATGAACAAATCTGTCTAGGAAATACAGCTGGAATGCTATTTAGAAAAGACTGTGTCCAGATTTCATCTCATGTATTTTGGTCAGAAGGGACTGGTCCCTGAAGAGGGATATCATGCTCGGTGTAATAGAGGGTCAAAGAGGGGAAGAACCTCAATGAGGTGGATCGACATAGTGGCTGCTTAAGCTTGGGGCTTAAGCATAAAAAAAGATTGTGAGGATGGTGTAGGATCAGGCAGTGTTTCATTCTGTTGTACACAGGGGCATTGAGATTCAGAGCTAATTCGACAGTATGTAATGACCACTGTACAACACTTTCAACATCTGAACTTGTTTATTTTCCCAAATCTACTTTTCATCCTGTTTTCTCTAACACTTTCAATGGAAGTAAGTTCTGCCTGCCCTGACATTTAAGCCAGAGTTTTATCATTTTCCACCTTCTCTTATAGTCTCTTTTCTAGGATCATACACCTCCAATAAACAGACACTTAATCAGGACCAATTCCTGTAATTCTATCATAAGTAACCCCAAAATCTGTTTACTCTCCATCATCTTCTCAATACTTTAATGTTGAATCTTATTAGACTAGGATTATTGCAATAGCCTGCAATCTATTCTCTTGGTTCCAAGCATACCTTCTTTATGATGAACAATTGATCACATCCTTCTCCTGCTTGAAGTGGTTCCCTAACAGCTTCCGGATAAAGTGTGAACTACTTAGCATGGCCTATAAGGCTCTTCATAATCTGACTATAGTTCATCTTCAGTCCTCTTCATTACCTGTAGCTTTTCCTAAAGGAATATTCAATATTCAGCTTTGACAACTCTGCACCATTTTTTTTTTTTCTCACTGTGAAACTCCTGCTAAAGCCCTCAATGTGAAGCTCAAATTTCCTAGATGCCAGGCTGATTAGATTCCCTCTTTTATCCTTCCTCAGTACCCTTACCCCATAGTCTTCATCCCTATGTACTCAGCAATTCATTTTCTGATCTGTTACTCCCTGTCGGCTCCTTAAGGGCAGGAATGATTTTTTTTTTTTTTTTTTTGTTACTGATGACAATGAGTTTGTTGGTTTACTTTTTATGTCTCTAGGACCTCATATTGCATTTTACATAGTATAAGTGCTTAAAAAGAGTTTTATTAATGAATGCATTAATGCATGGGTACATGCATGAGTGAATGAATGTATGAAATGAATTATGATTAGTTACAAAATTATCTTCAAATAAAGAATAATGCTGAATGAACTTTCACACAAGTCCCTTGTGACATTCAAAAGCCCCATTACGATGTTCTCTGTGACCTATAATAAGCCACTTAGTCTCTCATCTGTAAAGCTTAATTAGTGCTTTAGCAATAAGTACAAGCTCTTAAAATGCTAGGTGTTAAATTCATTGTTTCAAGAACACTACTATGCTCATATTCACTTAGAATTAAACTGTAAGATGTGCAACAATACACCATTTTCAATTAAAAAATATGCTAGATTCCTTCTTGCTTGAAATAGAAAATAGCAGCTGGCTCCCAGCTGCTCTTAAAAATGCCTCAGCTTCAAACATGGGAGTGTTACCACTCTGAGATGAAAAATTCCTTTTCTTCATTCCAAGCCAACCCTCTATGATACCTCCATTATGGGGGCAGGCACAAGGTGAGTAATCAGAGAAAATGTGAGGGGAGGCAAACAGGAACTTCTAATGGGAACAGTTGACTAGCTCACTGTCATCAGAAGACCAGCCATTTGACAGCTCCTCTGCTGGGCTGAATCAATTGAGTGGTCTACTGCAGAGGAAAGAAAATGGAGCTTGTTTCTTGTACAACTTTTAGTCAACTGAGAAAATAAGTACAAAAAATAAAAATAGTAAATTAAAAACACAATTCAACAAAGATGTTTTCGGGGAACCACTAGCTGCACAATGTTGTGTTACATTCTGTGAGAGGTACGTTGATACACCAAGGGTGCGAAGCAGTTATGAGACTCTGGGGTTTCACATAGCTCATGGCAGTTTGTGTGATGGTTAATTTTATGTGTCAACCTGGCTAGGTGATTGTGACCAATGGTTTGATAAAACCCTAGTCCTGTTGCTGTTATGAAACAGTCACATGTCATTAAATCAGTTGTCCTTAAGTAAAGTAGATTGCCTTCCATAAAGTGGGTAGGTCTCAACCAATCACTTCAAGATCTTAAGAGCAAAAAGAGTTTCCCTAGAGTGTATTTTGCCTCCAGATGATAAATAGACATTTTGTCAGAACTCCCTCACTCTTCACTAGTTTTCTTATCTCCTGACCTATGGATTTTGGCATACAAGACTATAGGAATTTCCAATTTGTTGCCTGACCTACATATTTTAAACTTGCCATCCCACACAATCAGGTGAACAAGTCCCTGAAGGAAACCATTCTCAGTCTCTCTTCCTCCCTTTCTCTCATCTCTATGCAGACACAGATGCATACAAATTTATATGTGTACGTGGTATATATACATATATATATATATATACACACACACACACACGTATGTATGTATTCATGTGTGTGTGTATATATGTGTGTGTATGTGTGTGTGTGTCTATCTGCGGATCCCTAGTGGGGCAATGGTTAAATGCTTGGCTGCTAGCTGAAAAGCTGCATTCTGAACCCACCAGCTGCTCCACAGGAGAAAGATGTGGCAGTCTGCTTCTGTAAAGATTTACAGCCTTGGAAACACTATGGGCAGTTCTATCCTATCCTATAGGGTCATTACGAGTTGGAATCGACTTTATGGCAACAAGTATAACTATGTCTATTTATCTGTCTATCTAAATCAGTGATTCTGTTCCTTTAGAAAATCCTAACACAAATTGTCACTAATATAAAATGAACCTATTATAAAGGCTAGTATGTGATACAAAGTAATGAGGGAAACAGGAAAGAGAGGTGATTTCTGACTTAAGATTTGGGCAGAACTTTATATTATTAATTCATTTTTTCCCCACTTCAACAATTTACATACATTTTATTTCATAATATTATTTATAATTCCCTCAATGTAACATCGCTGTTCTCTTTTCCTCTTCATGTTCCATTCATTGCTCTATCCTGCCCCTTCCTGTATTCTGGGCTTTGATTTTGGGCAAATGCTGCCCTTTTAGTCTCATATGTTTGATTATATGTTTGATTATTCTAAGGAGTATGTTTCTCCCAAGTGTCACTGTTCACTTTATAGCCATATCTGTTGTTTAGCTGCAAGGTGATCCTTGGGGTGGGTTCAATTCCAGGTTTGAGGTGTGTCTAAGGGCCATTATAAAAAGAAGCTCTGGTGGCACAGTGGTTAAATGCTTGTATACTAACAATAAGGTTGACAGCTCGAACCCACCAGCCTCTCTGGGAGAAAGATGTGGCAGTCTGCAGCCACAAAGATTATAGTCTAGGACCTCTGGTGACATAGTGCCTAAGGCATTTGACTGCTAACCAGAAGGCTGGTGGTTGAAACCCACCAGCCAATCCTCAGAAGAAAAACTGGGCAATTTACTTTGTAGAGATACCATCTCAGAAACCCAAGGAGGGTCTCTCTGAACTAGAAACGACTGAAGGCAGTGAGTTTGGAGTTTTAAGGGCCATTATTTCGGGGGTACTACCAGTCTCTATCAGACCAGCAAATCTAGTCATTTTCATGATTTTGACTTTTACTCGACATTTTTCTCCCATTTTTTTCCAGGACCTTCTATGGTCCTGACCAGAGAAGTTGGTAGTGGTAGCTTGGCACTATCTAGTTCTGCTTGTCTCAGGGTAGTGGAGGCTGTGGTTCATATGATTCATCAGTCCTCTAAACTAATTGTTTCCTTGAGTCTTCAACTTTCTAGATCAAGTAGATAGAATCTAGGAGTCATAGGGAACTCCTAACCTATACCCTTTGTCCCTGGCCAATTTTTAAGAAGTTGAGAAATAGTATAAAGGTGAAGTCCAAAATTTCACCATTATTAATGGTGATTCTAAGCTAGGAGACTAGTTTAATTGAGACTCTAATTGAGAGTCAAGTGGACCTGCTGACACTTATTCATTCATCATGGCATTGCTATACACCTCTCCATGTGGCATTGTGAGGGGGTGCTGTCCACTTAGGAGTTCTTCCTCTAGAATAAGAATCATTCCCTAAAAAAGAAAAAGTAAAGATTAACTGAACCCAGTTATCTTTTTCAAATTTTTGAATCAGAGAAGACACTCTGCATCCTCACAGAGAAGCCCAGAGACACACTAATTGAACTCCTTCTGAATAAGAAAATACTGATAGTGGGAAACAAACATTCCCACTATAAGATAGAAGCTAGATGATGAAAAGAAGGGAAGGACATCTCAGACAGGGACACAGCTGAATGTGAACTTTGAAAGCAAGCCCTGAGGAGTCAGAATAATTTAATGATCAAGAATGCTTTCTGTGGAGTAAAACAAACATGGGTTTAATCCTAACTCTATGTGATCTGAACAAGTCACCTAAATTCTCTAACCCTTGGTTTCCTCATCTATAACAGTGCTTATTTCATAGGAATCAAGTAACCAGGAAAATGTCTACTACAAGAGTGACTGTACAAGAGGGTATGTTGTAAAAAAAAGGGAGCTTCCTTCACAAAATAATTTTAGAATTTTGAGTTTTATTAAATGACTTCTGTCTTCCTAATTTATCAGCCTGATGAAACCTGATTCCTATGTATTGGGTTTTCTTGAAGTAATTTGTACCTACTGTTGTTGTTGTTGTTATGTGCCGTCGAGTCGGCCCCGACTCATAGGGACCCCTCCTTGGGTTTCCGAGGCAGTATCACTACGGAAGTAGGATTGCCCAACCTTCCTTACCTACTACATACAGTTAAACCTACCATATATGTGTCATGTCCACCACCTATCTGTCATTTTGTCACACTGTGGCACCTTATATGTTGCTATGATATTAGAACTATGCCTCTGGTATTTCAAATACCAGCAGGGTCACTCATGGTGTACAGGTTTCAGAGGAACTCCCAGACTAAGACTGAGAAAACAGGTCTCATGATCTACTTCCAAAAATGAGACAATGAAAACCCTATGAATCATAGCAGAATATTGCCTGATATAGGGCTGGAAGATGAGCCCCTAGATTGGAAGGCACTCAAAATACACAGTGTCCACCACAGTGGGCTTGGGTATACTAACAATTGTGAAGATAGTGCAGGACTAGGCAGCATCTTGTTTCATTGTACATGGGGTTTCCATAAGTCAGAGTGAACTCTACAGCAACAAACAACTTTTTTTTTTTTTTTTTATTAGGATTTGGGTGAAGATTTACAGAGTAAATTCACTTTTCATACAGCAGTTCACATATACATTGTCTCATGTCATTGACCAAAATTTACAATGCAGCAGCTCCCCTCCCACTTCCTCCCCATAGTTACCTCCTCCCAGTGTCCATCCCTTCATACTCTTCTGCACCCTGAGCTATCTCCCTGTGGATAAGCAGCCCTTCCTTCTCCCATGATTGTTCTCTCCAGGGCGTGTGTCTACTTGAGGTACATGCCTGTACTTTGTTTGGCTGGAAACCACAGTTGTGGGTTCAATTCCAGACCTGAAGGGTTGAGAAAGGGAGTGACATTGAATTGAGGAGAAGTAGAGATGGTTAGTGCAGGCAGGGACAACAAATAGCACAAAAAGGTACAGAAGGAAGCATGTGGCAAAGTGTAAATGCAGTTTAAGTGGAAATTACCAAGGATATAAGGCAGAAATAACACTGGGTATAATTTCATTGCCAGTTACACCTTTATTTAAATGCACCTAACTGTTTTGGTGGGACCAGGCTAATGAGTTGAACAAGCTTTAAACTGAACAAAACATATCTATAATACTTCAGGATCCCCAAATTCCCTTAAATACATGACTTCAAAATATGAACAGAGGTTACTGAAGATTACTCAAAATGTATTTTTTTCCAGGGCATTTAGAGAGCAATGTTGTGGGCATTTTTATTTTCTTATATTCATATGAGTGTTTATGGTTGTCTTAGTTACCTAGTACTGCTGTAGTAGAAATATCACAAGTGCGTGGCTTTAGAGAACAGATATTTACTTTCTTATAGTTCTTAAGACTAAAAATCCAAATCAAGTCTCAGCTGTGCCCATTCCTTCTCAGACACTAATTTCTGGTGTCTGCTGGAGATCCTTGGCAGTCCTGAACTTGTATGTGCATCTGTCTCTGTTCTCTGTCTTCTTCTGACATCTTTCCTTCATGTGTATGTCCCCGCTCTGTCTAGTGTACGTCTCTGTGCCTAGTGTGCTCATTCTCCTTCTCTCTCTCTTTCTTTCATAACTCAGAAGTTACTAGGTTTGGAGCCCACTCCACTCTGGAATGATCCCCTTAACAAAAGTAAACCACATTTCCAAACAGGGTCATATCCATAGGTAGAGGGGTAGGATTTCAACACATATTTTGGGGGTATATAATTCAACCACTAACAATAGCGACAGCATTTATGACTGTTGATAACAGATGACTGTAATGAAAGATGAAATATTTCTCTTACAGCTTTATACATGCTAGAATGCTAAAGGGCAGCTAACTGTCACATAGTTTTATTTTATTTTTTAAGTGAAGACTGTGGTTAAATTCCATTTCAGATGTCTGTATTATTTTAAGAGAACCTCTGGAAGAGCTCTGGTGGTGCAGTGCCTAAGGCATTTGACTGCTAACCAGAAGGCTGGTGGTTCATATCCACCAACCACTCCCCAGAAAGAAGGTTGGGCAATCTACTTCTGTAGTGATACCACCTCAGAAACCCAAAGAGGGGTCGCTATGAGTTGAATCTGATTCGATGGCGGTGAGTTGAGCTTTCTAGAGAAGGTGATGCTGTATCTCCTTGTATATGATTTTCCTTTAAACTTTTTTCTTCTCAGCTTGCCAGCTGCAATTTAAGTGCTTATCCTCTTTTCCATTGTTTCTGGATTGGCATGGGAGCTGATTTAGCATATAATTTGTGTCTCATGTGCACATGGTATGTAGTGTATATGATCTCTATATATAGTATTTTCACAAAACTCTCATCATGGAATCAGGTTCTAACTCAGCAATTCTCTTTCAAATGCAGCTGCATCCAAATGACTGTTTCCCTGGGGAAGAATATTTTATTTTTCCTCAAAACTACTTGAAATCATGAACATGAAGAGCAGCTGACAGAAGGCAGTTTTTCTGAGACAGAGAGCTCCTTTTTCCTGACAGTAATGTTGTAGCGACCCTTATGGTTTAGTTCTGTCATTAAGAATTGATGTGCTTTTGTGTGGATTCCCAGAGGAACACTTATGTTTGATGATTTCCTGGGAGGATTAGAACAGGGCTTTGCAAGTACCCACTTGATACTCATTTGTTAAGTCACAGTAAAATACAATAAATGGATAACTATAGCAGCCATGAAAAGCCACATTTCCTTTCAACCTTGTGTAGTGCAGTGTGTAATTGAGGATCTGGGCACACAAAACAGAAAACAGAATAAAATTTTGGTAGAGTCTCTTACTCTCAGGTCCGTGGTCTACATAAATGCCACATAGAATAAATTTTACATGGATGAAGCAGACTCATATAGTACATGCAAAATTATACGAAGGTAGGACATGCTTCAGTCTGGACAGAGAGTTCTTAACTTTCATCTGTTTCTTAAAGGATCCACAATTTAAAAATTAAGTACCACTATATACCGGTTAAGGAGCTCTGGTGGTGCAGTGCCTAAGGCATTTGACTGCTAACCAGAAGGATGCTGGTTCAAACCTACCAGTTACTCTGCAGAAGGAAGATGGGGCAATTTACTTCCATAAGGAGTTACCTTCTCGGAAATCCAAAGGAAGTCACTATGAGTTGGAAGAAACTTGATGGCAGGGAGTTTTTTTTTTTTTTTTTTTGGTATATACTGGTTGTGCAACAGTTAAGCAGTCAGTGATTTGAACCCACCAACTCCTCCACAGGGGAAGAGATATGGCAATCTACTACCTTAAAGATTTCAGCTTAAGAAACCCTATGACACAGTTCTATTCTGTCATATACAGTTGATATGAGTCAGAATCAACCCCACGGCACACAACATCAACAAAGACATTGCTAGTCAAGATTTTGGATTCATAAAATTATCTTTGTGTACAAGCAATCACATCAAATGTTTGTTTCACATTCTTCCTGGAAATGTTTGTATGTGTGTATCTTGGCACTATTTCCATTCAGTTATGCAAACCAAAAATCTAGATCATTATAGACATCCCTCTGGCATGCAATCCAGCATGAAATGCTGTCAGGTTTACTGACTAAATCGTGTTCAAATCCATTTAGTTTTCTCCATCACTGCCACCTTGATCTAGTCCATGCTACCATCATCTCTCCTTAGGACATACAATAGCTCTATCACTCTCTATCATCATCCAGATTTATCCTTCACCAAGCCAATCTCCACACAATAGCTAGGGACATTTTAATATGCAAATGATATCCTTCCCTAATTAGAACAGTCCTGTGATTTCCCACGTCTCTCAATGTAAAAAGAAATGTCCTACACATGATCCTGCATGGTCTGGCCTTACCCCTGCAACCCCACTATTCTCAAGGCTCCATTTACCCTCTCTATTCCAGTTAGGATGACTTCTTTTAATCCTTCATATGTTATGACCTCTTCTCCCAAAGGGTCTTGGCACATGTTTTTATTTGTTACTCTCATTTATTTTCTTCACCCTGTTAATTCCATTAATACTTCATACAGTAAAACCAGTGAGAGCCTGACCTTGACAGGACTAGCTTGTTTCTCTGAGTTTCACAAGTTTTCCATTTTTGACAGGGTGCATTCTTATCACTTTTCTACTTCTCCTTATAGTGTAAAGTATTTGAGTTTTCCTTCTTGACAGGTTTCTGACTTACACATGTTCTGGCTTTCACAGGTTTTATTGTATTTCCCCAAAATAGTCACTACTTTAACAAAACTTTCCATGACCTTCAAGGTTAAGTCAATTCCTCTCTAATAAGCATTCATGAAACTACATTCCTCTATAATGATGGTAAGTTATTATTTACTTAGTGATTTTTTGATTAATAGTGATCTTTCCAATTAGACTGCAAGCTCCATAAAAGCTCATTTTAACTGTTGCATTTCCAATGCTTAGCCTAGTGTCTGTTACAGAGTAGACATCAAAATCCTCCCAGTGGCAGATTTTTAGTGGGTGTCTATACTATATGGAAAGAAAAGTGCCCCGAAATATAATATATATGGATTAAAGGACAGTGTTGAATGGTTCAGGTGGTTTGTCAAGGTAATGTAAGAAAAGAAAAGAAAAAAAAAAATGGAAAATCAGGAACAAGGAGAGCTGGGGAAGAGGCATGCCAGTGAGCCTATTGGAGTGGCCTAAGGTGTGCAGACATTTATATTCCATGTTAAAGCACATTAGAGATTATCTGCTACACAGAAGTCACCAGGGGAAAAAAAAAAAAAAAAAACATGTAATAAGAATGACACATCACTTGATATCAGCCATTCTCTATCATCAGGTACTTCAATGCTGGCACAATTGACTCAAGAAGAGGGTAGCTACTGAGGCAGGGATGGAAGGTATGCATGGATCCAACAGCACAGGCTCCTACTCTTCAAGGTTTATCTAACTATTGCCATTACTGAATGTTCAACATATAATGAATGGAGACCAAGTATGAATCCCCAATACAGCAATATCTCTCAAGGGAACCAATGAGCCACATAGTAGCATATTTTCTGTATTCTACTTCTTCTACCTTGTAAGAAGGAGAAATTCATTCTGACTGTTGTTGTTGTTGTTATTTGCCATCGAGTTGGACCCGACTCATAGCGACCCCTCCTTGAGTTTCCGAGGCGGTATCACTATGGAAGTAGATTGCCCAACCTTCCCTCACATATTTCATATATGATTTTTCCTTTCCTTACTGCAAGAGCTCAGCCACAGCATTAAATGAGGGCCAACAGAGTGTTTGATCCACCAACAGGGGACCTGCAAATTTGCACTAGATTAGAGGTCTAACTAAATGGCAAAGAAGGTGTGGTAGTGGACATGAATCATAGGGATCCTTGATCTTAATACATACTATACTTTCCATCCTTATGGAGCAATGAGACAGCCTTTTAAAGACATGGCTCAGGTACTGGAAGTTACTCTGCCCTGCAAGGATGGGATGTCATCCTGTAAGATGTAGTAAATAACTTTAACCAGTGACCATTATGTCATTTTTTGTCCTTGGTAGATAGAATGCATGGATTCTGCCACCAAACAGTGGAAGTCTGAATGGCTGCATTTCCATCACTCCAAGAAATCCACATGGTGAATTTCTGCTTTTCATCTATACATATCTAGCTTCTGAGGCTCCAAGGTCTTAGTTGCTAAAGGAGGAATGCTTCTAGCAGAGAACATAGTAAGTGTTCCAATAAACATTTAGTATAGTTGCCACTCATTCACTTAGGCTACTTGGTGGATAGATCAGCAAAAAAGGAAAGTAACCACAATCTTGAGAGGGATAATTGACCAAATCACTAGGAAAAAAGGTTGATATACAGGGAAGAATATGGTTGCTACTTGAGTGAACCACTAGAGTGTCTTTTGGTAGCCCCACAATCTAATTAGATGGAAAATGGACAAACACAGTAACCATGGACTAAGAAGGACACGGTGAGCATGAGGTCAGACTCCTCATGGATAAGGTTCTTGATCACAATCACTAGATGAGTCATCAAGACAAGCATATTCCAAGGTGCTTGGCAACATTGAGGGAAACCTCCAGCAGATAGTAGAGGAATGACAGTGGTGTGGTGGTTAAGTTTGTGTGTCAACTTGGCTGGGCCTGGTTGAGTGGCTGGGCAACTGGATGCAGTATTCCCCATGATGAGACTGGTCATCAACTCCATGGTGGAATCTAATGTGAGCAGCTGAGTAGCTGCCTTTAGGTATGTGTTCTGCTTCCTGTATATAAGAAAAAGCTTTGGAAATGGTCTTTAGCTTAAGGCATGCTTGAACCCTGCATGCAACCACGTCGTTGTTCAGCAGCCTCCCATGCTCTGCCGATCCTGGGATGTTCAATGGACTTGAACCAATGGTCTGCCATATTGTCTGGTAACATCGGGACTGTATCATTTTATTTGTCAACATTGGGCTTGTTAGTCTCAGCAGCCAATAGCTGTCTGAGTGAAGAGATGCCTCTAGCTTCAGTGGACTAGGCGCAAGAGGCACAGCTGAAGCCCAAGGTCGAGGGGATTTCACACAGCCCCCAGAGCCTGGCACTTTGAACTCAGACTTATAGCCTCCAAATTATAAGAATAAACTCCTGTTTGTTAAAGCCATCCCATTTATTATATATTTGTTATACAGTCCTGTCAAAGTGGCACTAGGTAACCAGAACAGAATATGGTACGGAAGGAGTGAGGTGCTGCTCTGATAGATACCTAAAATGTGGAAACAGGAGTGGAGTGCATCCTTGACCCAAGACCCTAGCAGAGAGACCCTGGCATGAGAGATGGCAGCAGCAGAGCCCAGAGACCGGCATACCAGCCTTACCCAGGCTTACTTAAAGCCTCCAAACTATGAGACAATAAACTCTTATTTGTTCAACCATCCCATTTGTGGTATATTCCTGTCAGAGCAGTACTACCTAACCAGAACAGATAGTATCACTCAGTACCTAAAAGCCAACTTCAGAGGTGGAAGGTGAAGTTTGTTTGACAAACCTTTCTCTTACATGTTTTCCCAGGAAAAGAAACCAACCTGAATCAGAGATGATGTCTGCAGTAGAGGGAACTTATTATATGAAGCAAGCGGATCCAAACAACATAAGGAATAGACTGGGTTTTTTTTTTCCCCAGGAAGCTTTCTCTTCCCCCCCTCCCCCCAGGTATTCGCCATCCATGGGAACAACCCTTTGATGAAGACATACAAATGGAGACAACATGCCTCAAATGGGGACAGCTCTGAAAGGCCATCCCCGCTCAAAAATTTAAAAGTATCAGACAGATATCTTTGTTGCAACTGCATTACAATTCAAGATCTCTTTCTGTTCAATCCTGTTTTGCTCATCTCCATGGGTTTTGTTATTAAGATTGAAAGTCAAGGAAAGGATTATATATGGAAGTAAACTCTGTTGGTTACCAGGGAGGGGGGGTAATACTGTTAGATAAGTAGAGACAAACACTGAATTGAGTGAAAGGAAAGGCAATATACCAAAAGCAAGTGACCAACACAATAATATTAAGGAAAAGGAAAACAAACAGAGGTGCATAAGAGGTACAGACAACAAAAATGTACCCTTTTACATACACAATACTTCATTATTAGTGAAAACAAACATTAATCTACAGATAAATATATGAGTAGACAGACTGATCAAGTATGTCTAGGCAAAAGGGAATATACCCATGATCATATGTAAGGTTGGTAGATGATATTTCTACATAAGTATTTGCATGTGATGTAAAAATGCCCGTATAACTGGAACTAATAGAGGGTAAAGTTATGACAACTTCTTAGACACAAACACCCTGATGGAGTGAGCTGTTGCACCTTTGGGGTTGGGACTATGGTTACAGGGGATATATCAAGCTCATATAACATACTACACAAAAATATTGTTCTACATCCTACTTTGATGAATAGTGACTAGGGTCTTAAAAGCTTGCAAATGGCCACCCAGATACAACAATGGGTCTCTCCTCATCCAGGGCAAATAAGAAGGAAGAAAACCAAAGATACATGGAAACAATTAGTCCAAGGGACTAATGAACCATGTGAACGTCAATCTATATTATGACAATGAGACCAGAAGAATTACTGGTACCCAACTATCACTGTCAACCACTCAGAAAGGGGTCAGTGTAGGAGACCCTGCAAAGAGTGGGAGAACAATGTGAAACAAAACTCAAAATCATAAAAATGACCAAGCTTACTGGTCTGATGGAGTCTGGTGAGATCTAGAACTAGGTCCTAGTTACCCTTCAGGTCTGGAATTGAACTCACTCCCATGGCTTCTAGCCAAACAATAGACAAGAATATAGGGTGAACATTTGTGTCAGGTAGATACACTCCTTAGAATGATTAATCATGGGATGACAGAAGGGCAGTATTTGTACAAGGAGATAGCTCTGGGGCAGGAATGCATAGGAATAAAGGATACAGAGAAGAGGTAACTAGGGGAGGAAGTGGGAAGAGAGCTGCTACATTGTGGGAAATTGCAGTCAATGTCATGAAACAAAATATATATGAACTGCTGTATGGACAATTAATTTGCTCTGTAAACTTTCACCCAAATCACAATAAAAATTTGAAAAAAGAAAAGATTACTCTTCAATGAAGTTCATAAACACAAATCCCACACTATCAGTGTGTATATTTCCTGGGATAAAAATAATTATGATTATGCAATATCTAACAATTATGAGTACTTACTATGTGCTGGCTAAGGTCCTACTAACTGGATATGCATCACTTCATTAATCCTTACAACCTAATATACCCATTTTAAGGAAACTGACACTAAAAGTAGTTAAGACCTGCCTCCTGACCACATGGTAAGCAACAGGGCCTGATTTTAAACTGAAAACTTACTCTTTACTGAAGCTACATACTTTTACACATAGAACATCAATGAATATCCTTTTTACAGAGAGTACTGAACCCAGGATTGGTCTCACTGCTATTCATCTTCTTTAGAAACTCAAAGTGCTTCTGGCAGAAAAGGAAGCTTCGTATATGACAGATACTTAACATGTTGAAAGGAGCTCTGGTGGCATAGTGCTTAAGGCATTTGCCTGATAACCAGAAGCCTGGCAGTTCAAACCCACCAGTGATGCCTTGGAAGGAAGAAAGGGCAATCTACCCCCATAGAGATACCTGTTGGATAACCCAAGGAAGAGTCACTATAAGCTAAATCAACCTGAAGGCAGTGAGTTTGGCTTTCTTTGGTTTAACATTTTGAATATTTTAATTCTTGAGACTGTTCAGAAAAGTTTGATGGACCTACAAAAAAAAGTGAATTTGTGACACTACCTGAATCCTTTGTCCTCCATTTGTTTCAATAAGGTATTAAATTAATCAATTTGTTGAGCATTGCTCTTGTGAGGCCATGTTTCTATATAACCACCCTGTATGTATGTAGCCATTTTTGCAATACGCCTTAGCACGTACTCCACGCTTTAGTGCCTTAGTTACTGGAAAAACCACAAAGAGTCCTAACTACCCCCACCTCATCGATACCCAAGCATTCTCCTTAGCAACAACCAATCAGTAAATGATAGAGAAATACCTTACCTAAAATAGTTAGAAATGACAGTTGGTGGCTTCGGCCCACCAGACAGAGCCAATCAAGTAGGAACAACTAGCAACTTGGAAAATGTCAACGAATCCTGTAATTTTCTGATTGAAACTTCCTCCTTCCTGCTGTACCCTCTATAAAAACCCCATTACCCCTGGGTTCGGGGCTCTCAATCCTGAACCGCTGCATTGGTGACGGTTGGGGATCCGAGCTCGAGCTTGAATAAACAACCCCTATTCTTTTGCCACTCCTCAGAAGGAAGGTTGGGCATTCCT
>NW_006922213.1:845438-857453 GCF_000298275.1 Orycteropus afer afer
CCTCAGAAGGAAGGTTGGGCATTCCTACTTCCGTAGTGATACTGCCTCGGAAACCCAAGGAGGGGTCGCTATGAGTCGGGGCCAACTCGATGGCAAATAACAACAACAACAACATGCTTTTGCAGTGGAATCGGCTCCTTGGTGGTTTTTGGGGATTCAAGATCTGGGCACAACACTCTTGATGCTGGGAATGCATGAATGAACAAGGCAAACACAGTCCCTTGCTTTATGGGAATTTTCCCCCTCATATCTCTGTTACTTCTCTCTCTCCCTAGGCTAGCATCTTCCAACATTTCCCAGTAGGAAATCAGTTCTGCATGCAGTATTGAATCTGTTTATCCTGGGCCTGTGCAATGTATATATAGCTTAACTTCCTTTTGCTATCATAAAGCTCTTCTCTATTTCACTTACTTTAAAATTTTCTTTTAATGTCTTGGGTTTCCCTCCCTATTTCTAATATCTGCATAAACTTATGATACGATATTAATAAAATATTGAGTACCCAAGTGGTTCCAATCTAAGAACATTTGAAACTATGTACATCAAGATAAGACAAGTAACACAACTACTTGAAATCTCAAAAGGAGTAGAATCTCTGAGGCTCACCTTCCTCCTCTGTTCATTGTGGGGTTTTGATAAGGGCAACAGTTCTCCATCTTGGCTGCTCCTTAAAATCATGGGAAACTGTGAAGACATAGAAGTGCTTGGGTTCCAATCCCCACACCCCATATTTAACTCATCTAGTATGGGAGCTCTGGTGGCAAAGTGCCTAAGGCATTTGACTGCTAACCACCAGACACTCCTTGCCACTCCTCAGAAGGAAGATTGGGCAATCTGCTTCTGTAGAGATACCACCTTGCAAACCCAAAGAGGGGTCACTATGAGTCGGATCCAGCCTGAGGGCAATGAGTTTGGAGTTTTTTTCAGCATGGGGCCCAGGTGTTAATATTTTAAAATCTCTCCAGGGGATTGTAAGCGCTGCCAGAGTGGAAAACCACTGATTAAATCATTTATCTGGGCCCCTTTTGGTTTTAGCATTCAGTAACATTTAAATGTAATCGTAGTAAGTATATGCTAAAAGTGTCACTGTTTTGAAGGCTCAAGTTTCCTGTCCTCCTACTTTGGTGGACAGTTGTGTGTGTGTGTGTGTGTGTGTGTGTGTGTGTGTGTATGTCCCATCAATATGGTGAAAGTTGTGACAGGCAATTAGGTGATGCTTTCTAAACTTTCCTGAATCAAGCATTTTATTTTCTCCATCCTCACTGCCACTAGACATCTAAGGAAACAGGCTTTCTCTCTGCCTCCTGCTAATCTCATCTCCGAAGTCATCATCCTCCACACACTTGCCAAGAATGATTAATCTTTTTTTTAAAAAAAGAGTTTGATCTGATCGTATCACTCTGTGTGTCACTCCCCTTCAATAACTGCTATTTCCCTTAGGATAACGGCAAGCTCCTAGAATGTTACACAGGAAACTGCCTTCCTCTTCCAGCTTATCTCATGACATCCACATGCATATACTCTCTGTATTTCAATTTTATTAAACCAATAGTGAATCTTTTTAAACACCATATGTCACTTTTTAAAGAACTTTAATATATTGATTTATTACAAAGCCTCATGACTCTACGAGTTAGGTATTATTTCCCATCTTACACATGAAAAAATCAAAACTCTGAGGGGTTCAATAACTTCCCAAAGACACATAGCTAAAATTTCATAAACCTGAGATTCAAAATCTGACTTTCTGGCTTCCTAACTATTATGTGTGACTATTCTCACATGTCCCATCAAAGTGCATTTTTCCTCCTATTTCAAATGCGCATCTTTCACCAGACCCTCAAATATTTATTAATATTTATGTTCCATTAAGATTCAGATTTATGACTTGATACAGTCCCTAAGCCTTACCATTCCTCATCCTACATCAGTGCCTTTCCTCTACTATAAACATACCCTATCTCAACATCTCTCTCTGTCCTGGCATTAATTGTACTATATAGTTATCTTCTTCTAAATATCTCCTCAAAGAGCAGTAAAACCCAATCTGTGAAATCCTTGAGGGCAGTGGATGTGTTTTTATTTCTATTGCTATATTCCATGACAGTGAGAGAAGTGATCCTGGCCTGGCTCCTCTTTTAGGTATTGTGATCATATAATGTATCTCGTAACTCAGTATATTTTTTAAAGTGAAAGGAGGCACTATCAACAATCATACTGGGTCATAGGCATACACCTAGTTGTATGGTCATCATATTCTTAGAACTGCTTTTCTTCTTTTAATGTAGTTTATTGAAATATAATTTAAGTACAGTGAAATACACAAAACTAAAGTGACACAGATCAATTCTTTCTTTCTTTCTTTCTTTTTTTTTTTCACAGTGTTCCCTCCTCTCCTGTCCCACCCCTGGCAACCAACAAAGTAAGTTTTCCTCCATATATAAACCTTTCCTTGACCCTCCACACCAATGAACTAATACTATATTTGTCCTTCTGTGATAGACTTACTTCACTCAGCATAATGTCCTCCAAGTTCATCCACGTTCTGCAGTGTTTTGCAGACTCTACATTATTCTTTGGTGCTGAAATCTTAGAGTTGTCCCTTGCCAGATATGTAATTATCAACAAGTATGAATTTGTTGCTGTCATTTTGTTATGTGCTTTCTCATGCCATTGATTTCTTTGTTCCATATAATTTTCTGGGCTGAGCTCATTTTTGTTTATGGATCTTATTATCACTTCCTTCATTGCTATTGTTTTTAGTATTTGCTAAATATTTGTGCTGGTCCTCTTTTTAGTTTCGATGTGAAGGTTTATCATTTTTCTTGAGGTTACCCTGTGATTTATAGTTTTCTTCCCAAGTTTAGAACAGTCCATTCTATCTTGCAGTTGTCTTGACTTCCCTACCATTTAGAAGGTCTCTACATAATTATTTCCCTCTTTTTGGTTTGTAGTTGTCTTCATTTGTCAACTGATGTCTTTTGTTCCCTGTTTACAATCTTGTATGCTTATTTACTTTGGATACTTCCATAACTGGATTGGTGTCTGGGTTATGTCATCATGTGTGTTAATGGCCAGTTGTTGTTTGCTGTTGTTGCTTCTCTGTTCAAAGGTCTCCCTTTAGCATCTCTTGTAAGGTTGGTGTGGTTTTAACAAATTCCCTTAATTTCTGCTTATCTGGAAATGTACTAATTTCACCATTATATTTGAGGGACAATTTTGATGGGTATATAATTCTTGATTGGAAATCTTTTTCTTTCAGGGTTTTATATATACTATCTTATTGTCTTCTCACCTGCATTGTTTCTGCCAAGAAATCTGAGCTTAGTCTTATTGGTTGCCTCATGTAGGTAACTTTTCATTTTTGCTGTGCTGCTTTCAGGATTCTTTCTTTGTCTTTAATTTTGGTGAGTTTGATGATGATATGTCTTAGTGATTTTCTTTTGGGGCCTATCCTGTTTGAGGTTCATTGGACTTCCTGAATGGATATATTCTCATCTTTTATCATATCAGAGAAATTCTCTTTCAAAAAAATCTTCCACTATTTTCTCTATTTTATTTGTCTCTTCCTGTTCTGGAATTCTGATTACATGTAGGTTACTCCTTTTGATGGTATCCCACATGAACCTTAGGCTTTCTTAATTTTGCTTTGATCTTTTTTTCTGATTGATCCATTTCCAAAGAAGTATTCAGGTATTTGCATTCAATCTCATTAATTTTTTCTTCCATTGATTGAATTCTGCTCCTTTGCTGATTAATGTGTTATCTATTTCTGAAAATTTAGTATTTGTCTTCTACTAGTCTTGTGGATTTCTGTAGATATTGTATTTTTTCTAACTTTTCATTTATTTTGTCATTTTGTTCTTGTATTGTCTTTTGAAATTGTTCTAGGTTTATCTCTGTGTTTTCCTTAATTTTTTCAGTGTTTTCCTTGATCTCTCTCTCAATTTATTGAAAGTACCTAAATATAATTACTTTGAATTCCTTATCTGGGAGTTTCAATGCTAGGTCTTTCTCAGGGATGTGTTTTGGGTCTGTATCATGGTCCCTTGTTTTTCCTGCTTTATCTTGCTTCTTTGTGTAGACTGTGATGCTCTGTTGTCTCCAAGACATTGTGAAATTTTTGTGTTTATATTTAATTGGTGATTGTATGTTAGAGTGACTTGCTTACAATTTTTGTTTTGTTTGTATGTTATCTATATAAGCAGGGTACTGTGCTGTGCTCCTCCATTCACTAGTCGGCAGCACTTATACACTTACCACCTGTCTCCTTTTCCATTGTATGCCTCACATATGTCTCTGCCATCTTTGGCCAATGCAGTCTATTCTTAGGTCTTGTTTTCATTCAGGTTCTTCCACTAGTTGATGCCTAACCCACTTCTGTATTCTTCCTTTCAAAGCTCAAGGCTCCAGGATTATCTTCTGTATCTCTGTCAATTGGTTTCTCTTTTCTTTGTTGAAGAGGGTCTGTGTAGTTTGTCTGCCTATTCCACCATCTTACTGGAAATCTAGAATGGCTTTTAAAGCAATTTCCCTTGTGTCTTAATGGCCAAATTATCTATAGAATAAAAGATACAGAAATTTATCAGCCTTTTAATAAATTCCTTTATTTTACAAGTAGGGTTATATAAATTCTATATGATAAAAGTGCTTACAAACTCCACCACATCTATACTTTTCACTTGCAGCTTCGTCTAAATTAAGAAGGAATAGTTGTGTGCAGAATTGGTACCTCATTAAAGGAAATGTCATTTAGCTAATGACGACAAATCCTTGGTGTTATTAAGAGAAAGTTGATGGAGTTGGTGATCTTGTAGTAAAGTTTATTGCTGACTGATGTAGTTTATAGATTGCAGTGTTTGAGGATCAATGAAGTAAAACTTTTCTCTTTCATTATCATTCCTGCTGAATGTGGGTAAGAAAATGATTCTACATTGTTTTGCTCACCTCTTTCTGGGTTTCTCAAGGACAGATGTATAATCTGGTCCTAGTTTAGTAATCACTGATTTCCAGCGCCTAACTGCCTGGCTTGACTCTCAGTTCTACTACTTGTTAGCTATGTGTTCTTGGTAATTTACTGAACTGTGCTTAAGGTTTATCATCTATAACATATTACTACTAATATCTACCTCCTATAGTTGTTATGTGGATTAAATAAATTAATACCTAAAAAAAAAAAAAAAATACTAACACCAGTGGCCTGACATTTGAAAGATTCTTTACAAATATGTCAAATAAATGAATGGGCAATGTCACTGTGAATATAAAGGCCATGCACATGTGTGAGGCCCTTTGCCATTCCCTGTTACATAAGGAAGAATCCCTGGGTGGTATAAACAGCTACTAACTAAATAGCTACTAACTGAAAATTTAGCAGTTCAAATCCATACAGAGGTGCCTTGAGAACAGCCTGAAGGTCTAATTCCAAAAGATTATAGCCGTTAACAACCCTACATAGTGTAATTCTACTATGAAATATATGAAGTCACCAAAAGTCAGAATCAACTCAATGATAATTTTTTAAAAACACTTATTCTTATTACGTGAAGGGCTATTATTTGGTTTAGTCTAGCCCCCTGTCCTCTTCTCCAATTACTTCTTGCATATCTGAAATCAGTTCATGTATCTTTCTCTGGATCTGGCTGAGTGTGTTGTTTATTGCTACAAATTCCTGTGTTGTAGTGGCTCCAGCAGATGGCATATTCCTAAGGTTTTGATTCAGGCTGAGGAAGAAAGAAGACTTTTAGGTCTCAAGCTTCAGCCATGTACAAATGGCACTATGGGCAATGAGCCAGTTAATAAAAAGTACTACCTTCCCTTCTTTGTGTATAAATTCTTCAGGATACTTTGGAGAAGATGGATGTTTGGCAATATAAAATTCGAACATTCTTTGTGCCTTTAACCAAATTACATATGGTATCATTAAAACACTACTCCTTTGCTGAACTGATAAAAGGAGGCAGAAAAACGTCAATTATTGGCAGATCAAGGGGAAGTCACTGCCAAACTTATCATCACCTTTGCTCATTGCAAAACATTTATAATTTCTCAGATTTTAGTCTTTATAAACTTCATGGCTATTAGATCTTATTTGAGGACCACTTGCAGTACTCTTTTCCAAAAGTTTGTTTCATATTTATTTCATATTTGAAAACTCAAATGCTTATATAGAAAGAAAATTGTATTATTATAAATGCCACAACTGGCAACAATAACTTGCCAAGTTGCCATAAATACAAGGTAGCTTAAAATAACTAAGACAAAAATAAAACTATGTTCTTCAATCTAACTAAATACTATTGCCTACCAACACTTTGAGCCCAAAGCCTGCTCTTTCCTTTATTACAAAGAGAACCTAGCAAGTGTTTCAAGTAAAAGCACACCAGGACCAAAGAGAGTCTTCTTGATGTAATCTAAAATATTGAACGAGGAAAAGGAATAACTTTGTCAATATGATATTCAATGTTTTCTAATGCTTTGTCTTTGAATCAATTTCTTGTAGATATCTCACATCTTGGGAAACATGCAGTAGATGTCAGAGAAATAGCATAAAGACTAAAGACTTTGAAGTTTGAGTGTTGAATTTAAACCATGACCCTGCTGTTTAACATGTTGTGTGACATTACAAATCATTTACCTTTTCTGGGCTTGCTTTCATTATTTAAGATTAACTCAACCACAGGAATTTAGTGATTATTACCAAAGACAGACAATGTATATAACAGCTGTGCCCCCCCCCCCCAACACACACACAGCCTGGCATATTGAAGATTCTCATTTAGGGTTGAGTAAATTATTTACTCTTTCAGAAATAATTTAAAGGTTTTTATGGGAAAGTTGGCTATTTCTATGTCCCGCTCCCAAATTTTAGAAGTGGATAAAGACTGTCTTTCCTAGCTCTAATGGACTTTTGAGAAACTCCCCCTGGTTCATACATAAAATCTTTTTTTTTTTTTTTTTTTGGTTTTCTTTAAAACAAGCATGTGCTAAGACTTTAACATGAACCAGAGACTAGTAGGAGCTGAGTTACAGAAATGAGTAACAGAATACCTGCCCTCAAAGACCTCTCAGTCTAATGAGAGAACAAGTAAACAGAATAATACTATAGTTCATCAATTCTAGTTTGTAGGTTTTTATTTTTCACATTTCTGTGAAATGTGTCTTATTGTGATGGCTTCTTATACATAATGCAAACATTAAGTACTGTTTTGGAAAGAAGTTCAGGATGCTCATGTGGCCATGAGAGAAACCTGCTCAAAGTACAACATGTTTAGTAATCTGGAAGAACCAGTAAGTACATCAAGGAAGGAGGTAGTGGCAGGAGCAAAGATGCAGTCACATATATATATTCAGGCCCCCATGAAGCTTATAGTGTGGCAACAGAATGGAGTGAGGATAAGGTAGAGATGGATCATAAGGCTAAAGGGTTAATTAGAGGTCAGGTCATATAAAGCCAGGTTTAGTGGTCTGCACTTTATTCAGTGAGCAATAAGAAATTCTTTAAGCAAGGATCTGCAAGATTAATAGATTTTCAGTAGTAATAGCTTTCACTGGGGCAGTTGAATGGAAGAAAATAAGCAAAAGCAGGACCAGAATGTGGCTGTGAATTCTTGGAAACTGAATCCATGCCCAGCTGTCAGGAGTGAAGTAACCAAGGCAATGCAGACATGAGGGCACCCAGTGTTATCCTGACTGAGTCAGAGCAAGAACTAGAATGCTGTGGGTGTGTACCTGGTGTTGGCAGGTTGGGTGATTTGCCTCAACTCACCCTAAGTCAATGGAAGCTGTATTTTCATGACCATTTCCGGGCAGGTTTGTGGTATTGGCATCATCCTCACGTGCCCTGAGGGCAAATTTAGCTGGGCTTTGTATGTGTGAATGCCCCATTATATTTGACTGTCTGAAAATCTCTCTCTTCAAAAACATTCACTGAACAAATGGGATCTGTTCTCAATAGGAAACAACTGTGCTGCTGGAGTTGGCAGGATGAAGTTGGAAAGAAACCAAATAACAGCTCTGCTGCCTACCAAACTGCCTCTTCCAAATTCCTGCTAAAGGCCCCTTTGGTTACCTCTCCTCTGCAAACCAGAGGAAAGTGCTGCTTGTTCACATTCACAACTCCAATTGCATCGAATTAAATTGCCCCAGGAGCTGAATTACCTCAGCTAATGTTTCTCTGTATTGTGGCACTCTGCAATCAAAAGGTTTCAAAAGGTTTCCCTAAAGACAGGCATTGTTCCTTCATCTGTTAAAAAGTAAGACACTCGCAAAGTTGTGATCCTGTTCACCACTGAAAGTGTTGTTTTTGGTTTCATAAAAGTGGTGGGAGGCAAGAACATATTGGCAACAAAGAAGAAAAAGGTCTAGAAAAGATTAGTTGCCAACATGTTTTTGAAAACGTTTAGTTGAGGTCCTTTCTGTTTTGGGGATCAGAAAGGAAACCCTTACTGAACAAGTTGCTAAGCCGGTGATTATGTCATCTGAACCTGGATTGCTAGGAAGAGCCTAGAGGAGTAGTAATAGTAGGAGAAAAATGCATTTAACACTGGCATTCTAATCAAATCATGGCTTTGGCATCTACTACTTGTGACATCTTGGACAAATCACTTAGTTCCTCAGAACTCAGTTTCTCCACTCTAACAGATTGAGGTGAAAATATAACATGGTTTTATAAATTGTTTTGCAAAATGTAATGAACTATTCGACTGTACAGGATCAACATTACTTGAGAAAATTTTGGAAAAATGATAAAAGGTCTTTTTGGCTTCTAGTTCCTAGTTAATTCAATGAGTACCATTGAAATCCACTATATGTGGAAAGTAGGTTTGTGTGTGTATGTGAGTTTGCAGGTGAGGAAGGATGTTAAGAAGATTTCCTGACAGAGGGGACAGAGTATGCAAAAACTCAAACCAAAACCCACTGCTATCAAATCAATTCCAACTCATTGTGAACCTATAGGACAGAGTAGAACTGCTCCATTGAGTTTCCAAGGCTTTAAATCTTTACAGAAGCAGACTGCCTCATCTTTCTGCCATGGAGTGGCTGGTGGATTCAAACTGCTGAACTTTTGATCATCAGCCCAATGCTTTAACCACAACGCTACCACAACTCTTTCAGAATATGCAAAGGCCCTGTACAGTTCAGTGGCAGGAGCACTGAAGAATAAGGTAGAAAATTAGATTACTGAAGGTGATTTGGAGCCAGGCACACCAATCATTTTCTGCCATGTAAGTCCAGGGTGCTGGCTAAGTCCCAGTAGGGAACAGATGTGACATTCAAATTAGAATAATTTGAAAAAGTCAAGTAATGTTAATAAAAAGGAGTCCTTAGAAAGGTGTGTGTAGGGTGTGGTGGAACCTCAGTGATAGTGTGATACCCAGATACTAGTAACACTGAAGTCTACTTATCAACCCAGGAGCAAAAGGAGGGAGAAGTGACCTTGTACAAACCCAGGAATAGAGAAGGCTGAGTGGAAGGGGCTATACAGGAGATCTTAGGCATGAGATCCAGCCAGTTCAAGATAACTCCACAAAAAGGGAGCTAACCCAAGGAATACATACTGTGACCTCACTCTTCTCCCTCCCTAATAATTCCTGCTGGTGCCTCCCACTGGCTCAATGCTACTGAGGCCAAAAGCAAAGAGTCCACTAACACTAACGCAGTTCAGGAGAGTTGGCTTCTAGATGCCTTGGGCAAGGTGAAGGGGAGAGTGGTTCTGGAGCAGCAAATGGAATGGACACTCCTTGTAAAGGAATATATCTTATTCTTTCGGTAGTGAGGAACTTTCAACAACAGAATCCTTTGCCTCCTAGCTCTCATGATTTTCTGGCCGACACGTACTTCATTTCATATGCTTTGGATTCTAATTGCTTGGGCTCACAACCTAGAGGTACCACAAGTTAGCTGAATGACCGTAGACAAGTTATCTAATCTCTCAGATTCTCAGTTACTCATCTATAAAATAGCAATGATAATACTGATTTATGATTAGGCTGATTGAATGGATTCAATAAGATAATACATTTAAAGCATTTAGAACAGTGTATGGCAAATAGTGCAGGTCTGGTGGCATAGTGCCTAAGGCATTTGACTGCTCACCAGAAGGCTGGTGGCTCAAACCCAGTAGCCCCTCCTCGAAAGGAAAGTTGGGCAATCTACTTCCATAGTGATACTGCCTTAGTAACCCAAGGAGGGGTTGCTATGAGTTGGGTCTGACTCAATGGCACGTAACAACAACAAATGACAAATAGAACACACTCAAAAGTACTGGTTCTCCTAATTCACATTATTGCCATTTCAAAGAATAAGGAGCTGATATTTAAAGACCATTCTAAAAATCACCACCCTTGACTGTTAACCAGAAGCCTGGCAGTTCAAACCCACCAGCCACTCCTCAGAAGGAAGGTTGGGCAATCCTACTTCCATAGTGATACTGCCTCGGAAACCCAAGGAGGGGTCGCTATGAGTCAGGTCCGACTCATCAGCATATAACAACAACAACAACAGTCAATGGTGGAACTGAATGAGATTCTACCATTTGCACCAATTCTAATAATGTCAATCAACATTATCCTGACTACCCCTCTAGACTGTGAATTGCCTGAAGACAAGGATTATGTCTTCATTTTGCATCCCAAGAACCCATCATAGCATGCAATTTTTGCTCAATAAATGTTTGATGAATGAGTATATAAAGCACAATGACAGAAGGTACAGAAGTAAGTACTGGAAGAGGGCTTCCTTTGCACTCCTAAATTCTCTCTTGTCCTGTATAAATAATTCTATAAATAAAATATACCTTGGCTTCTTCAAGAAGGAACTTCAATTTAATAATAAATTGTGAGCAATTCACTTATCATGTGACTGCTCTGAGATGCATTAATTTGGTTTGAATATCTGACTCACCATTTCTGAAGACCCCATGTGCCATCTCATGTATACCTTGGAAGCTGACATTCTCTGTAGTTTGCACAAACTCATTAGAGCCAATATTCCCTGCAGCTCAGAATTTTTGTTATTGTTTGGTAGAAGAATGATGCATTTTTCAATTAATGTTTTTAATGGTAACATTAAAGGTTTTTTTTTTTTTTGTTTTTTTAATCCATTTCATATGGCATTGGAAGTACATGGACAGCCTGGGGCTTTTCTCAGAGGAAGTAGAGGGTATAAGTGTGAAATCCAAGTTGTGATCTTAATGACTTGCATGAGAAGTAAAGTGGAAGTAAATGATAACAGTGATAACTTAGAATATCATCTTAGGGTTAGGATAGTCTTCAAATGAGTTCTTTTCACAGATTGATACAATAAATCTATAGGGAATACTCTAGGAGTCAGAAGACCTAGTCCTTAGCATTAATAGAAGATTTTAAAAAGAATTGCCCAGGGAATCACCTTGAACCCATGTTGTGTCAGAGTAAAACTGTGCTCTTTAGGGTTTCCAATGGCTAACTTTTCAGCAGCAGATCATCAGGACTTTCTCCCAAGGCACCTCTGGGTGGACTCGTACTTATAAGCTTTCAGTGATCAGCTGAGGGTATTAACCTTTGGCACCACCCAGGGTTGTTGTGGGGGACCAACAATTTGATTCAGAATCATAAAGGCCTATGTGACAGAGAACTGCTCCATAGGTTTTCTAAACTGTAATCTTTACAGAAGGGGATCACCAGGTTTTTCTTCCATGAAGTTACAGGGTGGGTGGGTTCAAACTACCCATCTTTTGGTTAGCAGCTGAGAACTTAACTTCTGTCCCCCAGGGCTCCATCCACCAAGGGTCATATGTGTCAGTTTCACTGCTTATAAAATGAGAATAATAACTTGCCTTGCCACTATCTCAGGAATGTCAACCATTAAATTTAGATCCAAGTTTATCTGTGAATAGACTGTAAATATAAAATAAAGATCCATGCAAAAAAAACAAGTTATAAACTGGAGATCCATTTGCAGAAAAATGAAACAAGATCTGTACCTCACACCACACACAAAAACAAACTCCAGATGGATCAAAGACTTAAATGT
>NW_006922213.1:858723-863430 GCF_000298275.1 Orycteropus afer afer
TTTTGGTCAATGACATGAGACAAAGTATATGTGAACTGCTGTATGAAAAGTGAATTTACTCTGTAAATCTTCACCCAAATCCTAATAAAAAAAAAAAAAAAAAAACAAGTTATAATTTTATTTTCAAACACCTGAGAGATGTTCTTTGTCTTCATGTTTGGTATCCTTGGTATTCATTGAGGCTTGCTTCTTACATTTGGTTAAAGTTTACAGCTATGCCCAAGTATAGACTAGGGAAAGCTTGTCTTCCATTCCTGTGGTGGTTAAGTTTGTGCATCAATTTGGCTGGGCCTGGTTGAGTGGCTGGGCAGCTGGTGGTAGTTATTCCCCATGATAAAACTGGCAATCAGCTCTATGGTTGGACCTACCACAAGAAGCTGAGTAGCTACTTTAGGGATGTGGTCTTCTTCCTATATATAAGAAACAGCTTTGGAAATGGTCTCTAGATTATGGGATACTTGAATTCTGAATGTAGCCATGTTGTTGTTCAGCAGCCTGACAAGCTCTGCCGACCTTGGGACTTTCAATGGACTTGAATCAATGGCCTGCTGTGTGGTTTGGTAACATCAGGACTGTATCATTTTGTTTGTTGACCCTGGCTTGTTAGCCTCAGCAGCCAGTAGCTGCCTGAGTGAAGAGATGCCTCTAACTTCAGTGGGCCAGGAGCAAGAGGTAGAGCTGAACCTCAAGGTCGAGGAGTTTTCACCCAGACCCTAGAGCCTGTCACTTGGAACTTGGACTTCTAGCCTCCTGAACTGCAAGAGAATAAACTCCTGTTTGTTCAAGCCATCCATTCTGTGGTATATTTCTGTCAGAGCAGCACTAGGTAACCAAAAAAATCATGATACCAAGAGAGTGGGGTGCTGCTCTGACAGATACCTAAAATGTGGAAATAGGAGTGGAGTGAGTCCTTGACCCAAAATTCTGGCAGAGAGACCCCAGCATAAGGCATGAGAGATGGCAGGAGGAGAGGTGAGACTACCACGAGAGATAGCAGGAGCAAAGTTGTGAGACTGCATGAGACAGCAACAGCATTACCAGCCATGGAGGAGAAATCTGGTTGCCATCGTGCAAGTGGATTCCTGGCAGAGTGGGTTGCCTTCAGATATTAATTGGTAGAAGAGACCAGCATGAAATGGAGTAGCAGGTTGGCTGGCCCACAGAGCAAGAAAGCGGAGTGCTCTTTGGGCAGGAAGAATTCCTGTGGAGTGGGTTGCCTTTGGTATTAATTGGCAGAAGTGGAGAGACCAAGGAAATGGGAAGCAGAGCTGCCTCAGCCTCGAGGGTAGGACCCTGGCCTTTTGGGGTGGAACCACCACAGCCACCTAGGTTTCAAAGACCCAGACCTTTACCAACTTGGTTCTGGAGTATGGGGCTGCTCCTTCATATGAGCTAGTGGGATGGAGCCACAACCACTGCCCAAAAGTGAGGGGGTGGGGCTGCCATAGCCAAGAGGGAGAAGAATAGGGCCCGCCAAGCCAAGGGGTGAGGTTGCCACTCAGGAACTAGGGGATTGGAGTCACCCAGTGAAGAGATCTGTACAGGTGCCAAGTTGACGAGAAGTGGAATTGTGGTGGTTAAGTTTGTGTGTCAACTTGGCTGGGCAACTGGTGGTAGTTATTCCCCATGATGAGAATGGTAATAAGCTCCATGATGGGACCTACCACAAGCAGCTGAGTAGCTACTTTAGGGATGTGATCTGCTTTCTGTATCTAAGAAACAGCTTTGGGAATGGTCTCTAGCTTATGGCACACTTGAACCCTGCATGTAGCTATGTCATTGTTCAGCAGCCTGCCATGCTCTGCTGACCTTGGGACTTTCAATGGACTTGAATCAATGGCCTGCTGTGTGATTTGATAACATCAGGACTGTGCCATTTTGTTTGTTGACCCTGGCTTGTTAGCCTCAGCAGCCAGTAGCTGCCTGAGTGAAGAGATGCCTCTAGCTTCAGTGGACCAGGAGCAAGAGGCAGAGCTGAAGCCCAAGGTTGAGGGATTTCACCTAGCCCCTAGAGCCTGACACTTTGAACTCGGACTTCTAACCTCCAAAACTGTGAGAGAATAAACTTCTGTTTGTTAAAGCCATCCCATTTGTGGTGTATCTTCTGTCAGAACGACACTAGGTAAACAAAACAATTCCCTTCTGCATTTGGGAAGATCTTAGGAGATTGTAGCAAAATTCAGAAATGCTCATAGCTTATAGTTACATTCAAGAAATCACAGTGCTATTCTGGGCCTATAGTTCACTTTGAACACTTGGTCAGAACAACATTTAAGAAGCATCTCCTAAGGTCCAGTTATGCTGTTAGCCAAGGATTACCTAAACATTGATTTTAAAAGCATCCTCTTTCCCAGGGAAGTTAATGGTTTATAATAGTGTAGTACAGATATAAGGAGTAAAGATTTGGGGAAAGTAGTCTGACCCTCTCTTTCCCAGCCTCAGTTTTGTCATGTGTACTGTAACAATAATAATTGTATCTACCATTTAAGGTTGTTCTGAAGACAAAACATATTGATAATTACAAAGGTTTTAGCACCACATCACATAATAAGTGCTCAATAAACTATGATTATGTTTATTATTAATTGGAAAGGCACATATAGAAGCAGGTCCTATGGGGGCATGTGCTACATAATGACACAACAGAGATGGGGAACCTGGAGAATCTTTACCAATCCTCCCATACTCTCCTGGGGACACCAGCGTTTTATAATAAAGCCAAATATCAAGAATGTCAGAAACATGAACATGATGTTGCAGATATTTGCTAGGAGGAAGAAATTCAATCTTTTTTTAACAGTGGGAAGTATGCATGCTTCTGCTCTTCACTACAGGCATCTGGAACTTGGCTCAGGCACTCCCAAACTAAGACTATCTTTGGAGACTTAAATTCATTTTGGGCCTAAATGGTTAAAATGCTGCGGGAGAAAAACAACTTCTAATTATCTCCAGAAATCTGCTAATTTTTCATAGATCTCCATTAAAGAAAACAGTCTTTTTTCCTTTTTCAGATGAAAGCAGGACATTTTTCAGTAACAGTACAGGAACAAAGATGTTTCACACTCAGTGAAATTTCAAGATTTTTAAATCTTATAAGCCATAATTAACTTATCAAGGATTTTTAAGTTTTGACTAAGCAGAGAAAATGGATTTTAGTTTTCACCTTTCAATCACGATCCCTAAATTGATATATATTTTTTATTTTTTCAGTAACTTTAGTTCACTAGTGAGGGATTAGAGTAGGGGATAAATTTTGGAGAAGGTTAGAGAGTGGGAGGATCTCAGTGTGATACTGGTGGCTGAGAAGACTCTGAAGCATATAGCCTATGAGTTAGGTTAGAAGAGATGTTTACAGCAGTGATAAGTGGGAGGGGAGAGGTAGAAAGATATTTCAGAGAATAAGAAAGGCATGCTTAATGTTAGGTGGGGTTCAGGAAGCAGGCTAATTTCAAAATACCCCCTTCACCAAGTCCATCTTTGGGCATATTGTCTTCATTAAGGGTAAAAATGGAAGACAATCATTATAATGGAGATATTCTGAGAAAAAGTGATGGAAATCTTGAATATACATGATAGCTCACAGTTAACAGGCATGGTCAGATAGCACTGAAGAACTAGGCAGTTTTAAAAATCACTGTGACCCCTTCTTTGATAAGTAGCTGAGGCTTGATCATCACCTAGAGGGTAATGAGTTTTTCTGTACTACATTGCAAGTGAGTCTTCAGTAACATCATAAAGCCCTTAAATAAACTTGTGAGATGGTACTCCATGCTAATCAGAATAAACATAGACTCATGTTTCCTATTGATTATGCATATTGAATTCATCCAGAGTGCAGCTGTACCTGGAACTCTGCAAAGATGCTGCCTTCTTGCTCCTTTCCTAAACCGAGGCAAGGTGAAAAATTCCAAATGAGAGTATGAATTCTACTAGCTCTGCATGGAAGAAAAAGGTAAATACAGTTCAAGGAACTACTTTAGATCCTAGTCTCTACCTGATCTTTCTTCAGAATTAGATGTTTCTTTAAAAGGAAACTTTGGGACAATTAGTTTTCCAACTAGTCTCTGAGTGCTGCAAATAGTTGATTTGGCTGCTACCTGAAAGGTTGGAGTTTCAAGTTTGCCCAGGTCTCAGAAGGTAGGCCTGTCATTTACTTCTGAAAAATCAGCCACTGAAAACCCTATGGAGCACAGTTCTACTCTCAAACACTTGGGGTTTTTTTGAGTCTGAATTGACTTGCCAGCAAGTGTTGTCATCATTTTATATCACTAGACACATATAGAAGGTAGGGAAAGGAATTAACTTTTTTTTGAAAGTCTTCAGTATACAAGGCTTCTCTATATATTTCACAATTAAAAAATTATATACACACACATACCTACACAAAGAAAAGGAAAGCCAAGGGGACCATGACAGAGTGACGAGCAGTGGGCAGGGATCCAGATAAGGTGAAGGACCCAGGCCCCACCCTCAAGCAGTGGGAAAGTGGGGGAAAGGAGAGGAAAGCCAGGGAGACCAGAACAGAGCAAGGAACAGAGGCAGGGGTCCAAGTAAGGGGAGGGACCCAGGCCCCACCCCCAAGTGACAGGAAATCAGCACCAGGTAAGGGGATGGTGGAGACGTTTCTAACAGCTAAGGGAGACAAACTTATATGTCAGTTTTTCGCACCATAGTGGAATGTTGCTGCAAGGCTTGAGGCTGTGCCAC
>NW_006922213.1:865115-868771 GCF_000298275.1 Orycteropus afer afer
CATAGAATGTGGAAATTATAGAACAATATCATTAATATCACATACAAGTAAAATCTTACTGAAGATAATTCAAAAATGGTTGCAGCAGTATATGGACAGAGAACCTCCAGAGGTGCAAGCTTGATCCAGAAGAGGGCTTGGACAAGGAATATTATTGCTGATGTCAGATGGATCTTGGCTCAAAGCAAAGAATACCAGAAAGATATTTACTTGTGTTATTGACTATGCAAAATCATTTGTTTGTGTTGATCATAATAAATTGTGAATAATATTAAGAATGGGAATTCCAGAACACTTAATTGTGTTCATGAGAACCCTGTACATAGATCAGGAGGCTGTTGTTTGAACACAATAATGGGACACTAAATGGTTTCAAATCAAGAAGGGAGTGTGTCAGTGTTGTATCCTTTCACCATAATTATTCAATCTATCCAGAAGGAAGATGGGGCAATCTACTTCCATAGTGATACTGCCTCAGAAACTCAAGAAGGGGTCGCTATGAGTCAGGTCCGACTCAACAGCATATAACAACAACAACAATTCAATCTATATACTGAGCAAATAATCCACAAATTGGAGTATATGAAGAAAAACACAGCATCAAAATTGGAGGAAGAATCAGTAACCACCTGTGATACACTGATGACACAACTTTGCTTGCTGAAAGTGAGGATAATTTGAAGCACTTACTAATGAAGATTGAAGAATACAGTCTGCAGTATAGATTACATCTCAATATAAAGAAAACAAAAGTCCTCACAACTGGACCTATAAGCAGCATCACGATAAATGGAGAAAAGATTGAAGTTGTTAAAAACTTCACATTGCTTGGTTCTACAATTGATGCCAATGGAGGCAGCAATTCAGGACATCAGACAAGGTATAGCACTGGGCAAGTAGGCTGCAAAGGACCTCTTTCAAGTGCTGAGGAGCAAAGATGTCTCCTTGAGGACTAAGGTGCACCTGACACAAGCCATGATATTTTCAATCGCCTCATATGCATGTGAGAGCAGGACAACAAGTAAGGAAGACCAAAGAAGAATTGATGCTTTTGAGATGTGGTGCTGGCAAAGAATGTTGAAAGTACCATGAACTACTAAAAGAACAGACAAATCTGTCCTGAGGGAAGTGCACAGATATGAGAATGGCCAGACTTCATCTCACCTACTTTGGTCTCGTTATCAGAAGGGACCATTCCATTCCTTGGAGAAGAATGTCATGCTTGGTAAGGTGGAGGGTCAATGAAAGAGGGGAAGGCCCTTAAGGAGATGGATTGACACAGTGGCTGCAGTGATGGGCTCAAGTATAGCAAGGATTGTGGAATTGGTGCAGGACCGGGTGGTGTTTCATTCTGCTGTGCATAGGGTCACTATGACTCAGAGATGATTTGATGGCACCTAACAATAACAACAACAATACATACACAGTCCTCTCAAGTAGGCTCACTTATATTCTAATAGGCATCATGAGAACAGTGATTTGTTGTATTCTCTACATTCCTAAATAGTACCTGTCTATTTAAATGCTCAATAAGCATTTACAAAGCAAAAAATAATAATTGATTTGAATATCACAATTGAAGAAATAGTAATAAAAACAAAAGCTAAATGCATACACAAGGCATTTGATCAGCTATATTTTCAATAAATATGGACTACACAGTTCCCATGAGCTAGGGATGGGACAAATAGGAAGTGACATTACTCAGATTTGAATGCAGGTGTATCTGATTGCAAAATATGATTTTTTTTCAACTACAAACAGTCCTCAGAATATGAACATCTGATTTATGGACAACTCCTACTTGTCCTTTAGTGTGATGTAAGTTTGCTCTCAACCTCTACCGGCAACCAGTTCTTTATCACAATCACCTTCACTTGCTGCACATACAGCTTTTAAGTCTTGGAAAAAGCTTGAAGGCTTTTCTTGTACTAAGTAAGGGTAAAGAAGAGCTGTATGAATCAGTTCCTACTTATCTATAAATTCTTAAAGGCAGAGTTAGGAATAGACCTTATTCATAACCCAGAGACTGCCTGTATTTCATAATACCTATGATGGAATTTTTCATGAAAGAAAAAACAGGCTATACAATTCTCCTAAAGGTCATTACTGCGGATGTTACTAATTTTGAATCAGAGTTTTTCAAGGAAGCAAGCAGAACTGTTGAACCCTTGTAAATTATTCTGTAAATGAATCCTCTCCTGATCAGCAGAATGGAGAGATTTTAGATGACTTTTGGTAAGCTGCCTTAAGTCCTTTTTGGAACAAGTGTGAGTAAACATAAATACACAAATAAGTACTGCTGATGATGTACTATGTGCAATTTTATTTTCATTTCAACAGGTATTTATTGAATGCCACCAGTATTAAGGACTGTGGATGTAATGGACAAAAGAATTTTTACCTGAATTAGCTCAGTTTTATTTAGATCAAAGAAAAACCAAATGAATGACTTCTAAACCTGATTGTGTGAAAGGATAACCCATGGAGCTTGTTAAAAATACAGAATTAGACTACCTGGGATTGGGTCTGAAAATTTCTATTTTTATCAGACACCCCAGATCATTCTGATATAAAACACATTTAGGAAATACTGAATTAGATACACACTAGAATCCCTTCCAAATTTAGAATTCTATGATTTTATATCACTCTAAAACTTTTTCATAAAAATGGTTTGGAAAAAAAAAAAAAAAATTCTATGTTTCTGCAAGTAAAGTATTACTCACAGAGGGAACCTGAGGGGAAGATGAGGACAGGTGATGAGGAGGAGAGTTGAGTCTGGAGAGTAACCAGGAACCTGGGCAAATCACAAGCCTAAAACCTGGGTAGCTTTGGCCAGAGTAGTACTTGGTTGGGGCAAATAGTTAGCAAGTTTGGCTGCTAACTGTAATGCTACAGGATTAATCCACCCAGAGTTATCTTGGAAGAAAAATCTGGTGATCTTCCCAAAATCAGGCATTGAAAACTCTATAGAGACCAGTTCTAATCTGACACACATGGGATCACCATGAGTTAGAATCTACTCAATGGCATTTAGTTTTATACTTTCCTAGGCTTCTTAATTGGAAGTAGCAAGGAAGTTTGATAGTAAGTACTGGAGGACTACTTATCCATGTCCTAGAAATGACATTATCCCTATTTCACAGGTAAAGGAAATGGAGACTCATACAGTTATACAGAAGTCATGGCCTAAATTTAGGGCTGAATGGAGACCATTCACAATGCTCTCTTTATCTCTGTTGAAATAATAAGGAGATCTGGTAGTACTGTTGTTAAAGGACTGAGCTGCTAACCAAAAGGTCAGCAATTTGAAACCACCTGTTGCTCCATAGGAGAATGATGAGGCAGTCTGCTTCCATAAAGATTTACAGCCTTGGCGACCAACAAACATAAGAAGAAATGCTCACATTAGAGAGATGCAAATCAAAACAACAATGAAATACCACCTTGCCCCAGCACTAGTAGCAAAGTTCAACAAAACAGAAAATAACAAATCCTGGAGAGGATGTAGAGAGATTGGAACTCTCATACACTGCTGGTGGGACAGTAAAATGGTACAACCACTGTGGAAAGCAGTATGGTGATTCCTTAAAAAGTTGGAATTAGAAATACTATTTGATCCAGCCATTCCATTACTAGGTATATATCCTAAA
>NW_006922213.1:870586-879067 GCF_000298275.1 Orycteropus afer afer
CTTGACTAACCTGGTGTGATTTTGATTAATTTTGAAAAATAAGCCAGCCCAGTTGCTTATATTTCCAACGTCTTTCCTATTTAGAAAAATATTGAATCATTAAATTATGTCTTTACCTTATTAGCAAACCTACACAATATACCTGCTTCCTTTCTTTAGAAGCAAGAAACTCAGTACAAAATGGCTTCTGTATACCAAGTTGCTTAAATAGGAATTAGTTTCTATCATCAACACAGAAAATCAATATAGTAGCTATGGAGGATTATATACTAATAAAAACTATCTGGTCCTTTTTGTGTAATTTAGGATTGCTTTATAAACATTGAAACATGAGGTAAATGTTGTTGTTGTTGTTGTTATATGCCGTTAGGTTGGCCCTGACTCATAGCTACTGCTCCTTTGGTTTCTGAGGTGGTATCACTACAGAAGTAGATTGCCCAACCTTCCTTATGAGGAGTGGCTGGATGAGGTAAATAGATGTTAATATTTTATTATGTATAATAATTATTCCAGCTGTCATTGTGTTGATTCCAACTCATGGCAACCCCATGTGTCAAAGGAGAACTGTGCTCCACTGGATTTTCAATGGCTAATTTTCCAGAACTAGATTGTCAGGGCCTTTCTTCCCAGGCTCCTCTGAGTGGATTCAAACCTCCAATCTTTTGGTTAGCAGCTAAGCAAGTTAATCATTTGCATTATCCAGGGATGATGTAATAATTCTTCTTGTTGTCAGGTGCCATCAAGTCAGTTCTGATTCATAATGACCTTATGTACAAAAGAATAAAACACTGATTTTACCAAACCACTTGAAGGTGCCATATTCCTTCATAAGTCAATATGTTTGCATGGAGTTCCATTTGTTTGGAATCACTGTACTGTAAGCTTTTTGGGGTTAAGAGTCTTGTTTTGGTTACTTCGTGTTGCTCTAACTGGAAATACCACAAATGGGTGACTTTAACAAACAGGAATTTATTCTCTCACAGTTTTGGAGGTTAGAAGTCAAAGTTCCAAGTGCCAGGCTCTAGGGGGCTGGGTGAAGGCCCCTAGACTTTGGGCTTCAACTCTGCCTCTTGCTCTCAGCCCACTGAAGCTAGAGGCTTCCTTCACTCAGGCATCTGCTGGCTGCTGAGGCTGACAAACCAAAGATTGACAAAGAAAAAGGCACAGTCCCAATACTACCAAATCACATGGCAGGCCACTGATTCAAGTCTAGTAACAGTCCCAAGATTGGCAGACAACATGGCAGGCTGCTGAATGAAGACTCGGCTACATGCAGGATTCAAGCATGCCAAAAGCTGCAGAACTTTCTCAACACGTCTTATATACTACTCAACTGCTCCAGTAGATTCTACCATGGAGTTGATTACCAGTCTCATCATGGGGAATAACTACATCCAGCTGCCTAGTCATTCAAAACCAGGCCCAGGCACGTTGACATATAACCTTAACTACCACAAGTCATATCATCCTAATGCTGCTGTTGTTAGATGCCATCAAGTCACATTTGACAAATAGCAACCCCATCAGACAAAACAGAACAACCCTATGGGCTTATTTTCTAGGCTATGAGTCAAAATTGACTTGATGGCAGTGGGTTTTTGAGTTTAATCTCTATGGAAGACCACCAGGTCTTTCTACAGCAGAGCTGTTAGGTGGGTTCAAACTGCAAACCTTTCAGTTAGCAGCCAAGTGCTTAACTGTTGTGCCACAGGAGTCCTTATATCATCCTAATACTTTTATTCAGTTTACCTAATATAGTGTGCACTATATAGCAAGCTTTTAATAAATATCTCTGGAGTAAATCAATTATTTTATCTACTCCTCTCTGTTTTCAGCATAACAGTGTTTAAACTTCAGGCTTTAAAGCCATCAGAAGGGGAACAGTAGCAGACAAACTTCACCTTTTAGTCCATCCATTTCTGTTTGAATATTTTTAACAGTAGAAATGTATCCATTAGTATTTATATAATTTAAAAGGGGAGGAAATAGTAAAATTTTCTCTCACAAAAAAAGGTTAACTATTATTATTATTAGCCATTATCTTTTTTTAATCCTCTGTTGAAATATCACCTTGTTCTTAAAAGCTTCTCATAATCCCCTCAGACTCAGTTCATTTCTCTACCTCTCTAGTGTACATTTTGCTTTTCATGTCTCTACTACTGTACATGTGATTGCATGGCAATTATTTGTTTGTTTTTCCCACTGTCATGGTGAGGGAGGGCACAAAGTCTAATTCACCTTATACTTTAAAGGCTCCAAACATAGTATACCATCCATATGAGCATAAACATAGACTGCTTTCTCAAGTCATCCACAGACCATGAACAGGACCTCACCAAAACTAAATTACATATCAGCCTCTAATTGTTATTCCAACACCCTATTCAAGGAAGCAGGAACTCTGGTACCATAGTGCTAGAAGGCTGGCAGTTCAAACCCCCCAGCCACTCCTTGGAAGGAAGGTTGGGCAATCTACTTCTGTAGTGGTACTGCCTCAGTAACCCAAGGAGGTGTCCCTATGAGTAGGGACTGACTCGACGGTACATAACAACAACAACAACATTTAAGGAAGCATGCCTGGCCACCTTGCCGGAAATGGCCTCATCCCATCCCTTGCCCAACATACTCTACTCTTCTTCCATTTATGTTTTTCTCCTTACTTAGTACTTACTACTAACATACTTTTATCTTTATTACTTATTTCTCCTTAATAGAAAATAAGATCTATGAAGGCAGATCTTTTTGTCTATTTTGTTAATCGCTGTATCCTCAGAGCCTAAGAGAGGGCCTGGCACAATAAGCACATCCATTAATGGTTAGCTATAATAGTGACCAGACTGGCCAATCTACTTCTGTAGAGATACTGCCTCAGAAACCCAAGGAGGGGTCACTATGAGTGGAATCAATTCAATGCCAGTGAGCTTTCCTTTTGTTTATTTGTTTTTTTTATAATAGTGACTGCTTTTGTCATGAAAAGAATAACTAGCTTCTCTCCTTTCTAGGAATAGGATCTCTTTTGGTTGGGGTAGGAAAATAAGAAAGTTTCCATGGAGAAGGTGATATCTGACCATTCCAATCATCTCAGCAATACTGGGGAATCTGAGCACAAGAATGTACTGTTTTACCTCTTTAAAAAGTATATTACCTGAGATACATAGATCTAGGGACTGTTCAAAAGCAGAATCTCTCTTGCTAATTAATACAAACATGTTAAGTACATACTGTTATTGTTATGTGCCATACAAAAACATAATCTAAAATTACTGTTAGTAACATTGTCTTTGACTACGTCATTAACAATGTATGTGTATACTTTTTTTATTATTTTTTTTTTATTTTGCTTTGGGTGCAAATTTACATAGCAAATTTGTTTTACATTCAACAGTTTTCATGCACTTTTGATTTCACACCCTGATTACCATCCCCAACCATAACAACTCTCTTCCTCCTTCCCTCCCATCCTGTGACTCCCCCATCCCTGTGCCCTTAACTATGCATTTCTGTCTGTCCAGCTTTCCCTCTATGTGACAGCTGCCCCTCTGGTGTATCATGGCTGATTGATCTAAGGGGTACATATCCCTAAAATAGGTGGGTGTATCACCATGGGGTAGGTGCTCTACATGTAGGTCTTTCTACTGCTGGGCTGAGAGCCAATCCATGGAAGTGAATCCATGTCTAGGTCTAAGGGTAAGTCAGGGCCATAGTCTTGGGGGTTCCAGCCATCTCTATCTGACCCATCATTCTGGTCATTTTTGTGTTTTTGAATTTTGTTCCATGTTTTTCCTCCCACTCTACCCAGGATCTACAGTTTTGACCCCTTTCTGAGTGGTTGGCATTGGTGGCCAGGCACTATCTAGTTCTTCTGGTCTCAGGGTCATGAAGGTTGAGGTCTTCATGGTGCATCTTATCCTTGGATTGTTTCCAGATGCCTCTGATTTTCTTTACTCTTCTTTGATTCAGATGAGAGGAGACCAACAGTTGAATCTTAGATGGCTATTCAAAAGCTTTTAAGACCCCAGTCACTACTCACCAAAGTAGGTTGTACAACAAGATTTTTATGTACTACGTTGTGGCAATTGAGCATGATTTTCCCCAAGACTATGGTCCCAAGTTGGCAAGGCTGGTGATTCTCTCTCTCAAGGTGTTTGGTTGTCTCTGAGAGGTTATTCCAACTTTCCCATCTGTTGCTTCTGTAATGTATGTGGCTAATTTTGTAGCACAAGGGCATATGTAAGACTATCTGCAGCCAAATCAATCCTTCGTCTAGGGTATATTCCTGTTTGCCTACCCCTACCTGATCTTCTCATCCGTCTATGCATTTATCCATAGCCTGTTGTTTGGTGTTAGTGGTAATGCAGTACTAGTATTTGCCTCTGTTGTCTATATTTTATGTGCACGTTTCAGTGTCATTCCTTTCCCCAATGTCAGCATGCTAGTCACAGAATCTTTCTGTACCATCCCTCCCCTCACCCAAATCAACATGTGACCCCCAACTAGTCTGAAATTTTCCCTCCCTTTCCCTTCCATCCCTCATAACCAATAAAGTGAATTGCCTTCCCTGAGTAAACCTTTCCTTGACTTTTTCACAATAATGGGCTCATATAGTATCTGTCCTTCTGCGATTGACTTATTTTACTCAACATAGTGTCCTCCAAATTCATCCACGTTGTGAGATAATTCACGTATTCTTCATTATTCTTTAAATCCATGTGTACACTTTTATTTTAAATGTCAGCAACTATTCTGACATATATTATAAATTATTATTTATAAGAATAAACCTCTACAGATTCATATTGTTAAAATTCACATCCATAACTTTATATTTTGCCACCTAAGTAACTCTCTGTACAGTGAATGAGAGTTCTCTGGAAATGGGTAAAAAGTATCTTATCTATGAACTTTCTTTTCTTAATGACGTTTTCATGTTTCCAAGGTGAATAGAGATAAAAATGTCTTATTGTACCCAAATTATCAGATATATGAAAAGAAAATGACACAGGACAAGGCAGCTTTTATTCTTCACAATTCAGGATGCAAATTTAAAAGTCTGTTCACTTTTATGAAGATACATCTCATTACTTCCTAATTTTTTCCCAGAAAAATAGACTGGGCATGTAAGGTGTGACTGAATGACTAGTGATATCTAATTATCACAAGCTGAACACATGGCTCTGCACTGGGTGTTTGGTCAATTCGCATTTCTAAATTAATTAGCAAAGTGGTGAGAAGAACACATCAAATAATTGAATATTCTCTGGGTTCACATTTAGTGGCGATTACATTGCATGGCTGTAAGAATGACTAACAATTAACACCTGCACACTTAGCAGGCAACCGTACTTGGCACTGTGTTTGTATTCCTCTGGTTTTGGCCTTTCTTGGGGAAAGAGGGTGGAATGGCAGAGTGATATTGAAAAATATTTCCTATAAAATTATGGTAATTACAAATGCTATCACTGTACAGATGCCCTTATGACCTAAGTAATATCTGATACTGCCTCAGAAACCAAACGGGGGGTCGCTATGAGTCAGATTCGACTTGGTGGTAGTGAGTTTTCTTTTTTTTTTTTTTTTCTTGAGCCATTCATAGTTTTTTTGGGGAAATCTGTAGAGTTTTTCACACTGCTCTAACCTGCTCCAGTGTACTTGCTGTGGCTATCTTGTGGACACATCCCCAAATGTTTAACAGAGGGAAGAACCAACAGTGAATCAGTTAATGGTAGGTAGCCTTTGTATTTTTCAGAAATCAGAACATGCAGAATTCTCTGTGTAGCTGTTTCTACTTCCTATAAATCTCTCAGATTTGTCTGAGAGGTATTGGCACAATAAATCTCTCTGCATTAAGACAAGGGAGATTCCTGGGCAAAAAGCCAGAAATGTCCCATAGTTTGCTGTATGCCAAAATAGACTATTTGGTTTGAGTTTTCTAACAATTCACAGTGATGCTGTGTTTTATTTTTTTTCTTCCCTGTCTCATCAATCAAATGGTTGTTAGTATTGAAGAGATCATTGAGCTACATGAGTTCAGAAAAAAGATGTGGGAAATGTCTGAAATATCAAACAACTGGGTAGCAAGCAACCTTTCAGTGTAGAATATCCCTACTCCATGTCTCTGACATTTTCAACTGCAGAGTCAACCTTTGTGTCATCTCTTCACTCTGTTCCGTTTCCATTACCACAACCCTGATCTATGCCAGCATGAGGATACTAAACTCTAACCTCATACATGATCATCCAATAAGTAAGGAAAGCATGGATTTACTTAGGATTGCTTACTAATCTGTAGTGTATTTTTTTTTTTTTAACCACATCAAAGATTCGGCTTCAAGGTATGGCTCGCATCTCTCTCTCTCTCTCTGAACCCCACAGCATCTTCCTACAGAATCAAAGTCTCTTCTCAAATTTATGATCCCTGACAAGGACAGAATACTCAGTAATCAAGGTAAGCACAGGCTTATTTGTGCTTCCTTGCTAATCTATAGTGAATGGTTTTTACATATTTTTCACTATTTAGTAAGTAAACACAAGTAAGCCTGTGCTTACCTTGCTTAGTTGGTAATCCATCCCTGTCTTGCAGCACCTATTTTAACTCTTCTGTTCTTTTAGCAGCCAAAGTGAGATTATTTCAAATGCAAATCCTAACCCAAACACTCTTAAAAGTTCAATTGTTTCATATGATCAGAGAGGCCTTATATGTTCTGATAATTCCTTTTATCTCCAGATCCATTTCCCTTTCTTCTCACTACAACCTGTACCTCCTGGCTGTCTTCCAGTCCCATGAGAGTGCCAAGTTACTAACCCACCACAGAGCCTAAACGTATGCCATGCCTTCACTTGGAAAACTGTCTTTTTCTCTACCTACATCTTCACCTATTGAAATTGTATTCATTCTTCAGGTTTAGTTGAAATGACCCTTTCTCAGGAAGCCTTGCCTGACCCTCCACTTGCAGTGAGCTTAACACTATTAGCTTTCCAACTCTCCATACTGCCTCTTCATAGTATTCTTCACAATTATTTATTGCACAGTTATCTGTTTGATATTTATCTGCTCTCTAGACAGTATGTTTCATGAGGGTAGGACTGTATCTATTTTACTCATTGCTTTGTTCTCAGAACTCAAAACAGTTATTGGACATTTCAGGAAATCAATAAAAATTCACTGAATGAATAATAAGAAACATATAAATTATATAAATCTACATGTTGTTGTTGTTATGTGCCATTGACTCATCTCTGATTCATAGCGACCCTGTGCACAGCAGAACGAAACACCACCCAGTCCCTCATCAACTCCGTGATCCTTGCTATACTTGAGCCAACTGCAGCAGCCACTACTGCTATCAATCCATGTCATTGAGGGCCTTCCCCTCCTTCATTGACCTTCCACCTTACCAAGCATGACATCCTTCTCCAGGGAATGGTCCCTTCTGACAACATGACCAAAGTAGGTGAGATGAAGTCTGGTCATTCTCACTTCCAAGGAGTGTTCCAGCTACACTTCCCCCAGGATAGATTTGTTAGTTTTTTAGCAGTCCATGGTACTTTCAGCATTCTTCCCAGAACCACATTTCAAAAGAATCAATTCTTCTTTGGTCTTCTTTATTAATTGTTCAGCTCTTATATGCATATGAGGTGATTAAAAATATCATGGCTTGTGCCAGGTGCACCTTAGTTCTCAAGGAAACATCTTTGTCCCTCAGCACTTGAAAGATGTCCTTTGCAGCTGACTTGCCCAGTGTTATACCTCATCTGATGTCCTGACTGCTGCCTCCATTGGCGTTGATTGTAGAACCAAGCAATGTGAAGTCTTTGGCAACTTCAATCTTTTCTCCACTTATCATGATGCTGCTTATTGGTCCAGTTGTGAGGATTTTTGTTTCCTTTATATTGAGATGTAATCCATACTGCAGACTGTATTCTTCAGTCTACATTAATAAGTGCCTCAAGTCATCCTTTCAGCAAGCAAAGTTTTGTCTTCAGTGTATCACTGGTTGTTAATGATTCTTCCTCCAATCCTGATGCCATGTCCTTCTTCATATAGTCCAGCTTCTCAGATTATTTGCTCAAAATACAGATTGAATAAGTATGATGAAAAGATACAACCCTGACACACTCCCTTCTTGATTTTAAACCATGCAGTGTTCCCTTGTTCTGTTTGAATGACAGCTTCCTGGTCTATGTACAGGTTCCCCAAGAGTACAATTAAGTGTTCTGGAATTTCCATTCTTCTCAATGTCATCCACAATTTGTAATGATCCACACAATCAAATGCTTTTGCATAGTCAATAAAGCAAAAGTAAATATCTTTCTGGTATTCTTTGCTTTGAGCCAAGATCCATCTGACATCAGTAATGATGTCCCTTGTTCCATGTTCTCTACTGAATCCAGCTTGCACCTCTGGAAGTTCTCTGTCAATATACTGCTGCAACTTTTTTTTTTAGGATTTGGGTGAAGATTTACAGAATAAATTCACTTTTC
>NW_006922213.1:883585-885058 GCF_000298275.1 Orycteropus afer afer
TGATTGTGCCCCATCTGTGGGAAGTCTAAACTAACTGAAGTACACTTGTCCAAAGCCTCTATTATCAGAGACACCTCACACAAATCAGACTATAAGTAAGATTTGCCCTGCATTTCTTGGATCACATTTTATTTCCTTTTGCACTGAATGAGGCAATAAATATGCAGTCATTTCTTCTTTCAAGGATCTCTGCCTACTGTCAGATTTGACCTCTGACCCCCATCATGCTCTGTATATGTCTCTGTCATAGCACTTACCAAACTGTATTGAAACCATTTGTTTAAATGTCTGTCTCTTCTGTTGGGTTGCAAGTTACCTGAAGGAGGGACTCTACCCCATTAGTCTGTATATCCCAAGAATCTAGTCCAGTGGCTGGCCCAAGGACATATTCAATTAATGCTCATTGAATAAATGAACCAATGACCAGTTGTACATAATAAGCAGAGTGTAGAGTTATGAGTAGCTATTATGAAAACAAAACAAGGAAACTACATTTGAAAGATAAAATATAATCTTAAACCATGGCCTTGTAGAAGAAACTAATACTGAATGTCTACTATGTATCAGATACTGTGTTAGGCATTTTTTCAAGGTTATCTCGTTTAATCTTTGCAAAAACCTGTCAAAGTGAAACAATCACCTTTAATTTTCAGATGAGGAATCCTGAATCCAAGGAAATGGGTTATAAATTTAAGAATGTCTGATACTAGATGAAGGAAAAGACAATATCACTAAGGCTAAGGAATTCATGGAGAAGTGCACAAGAGTTATAGACAACAAAAGTGAATACTATTACATACACAATCCTGCAATATCAGTAATAATAATATATGAGTACATACATAGGCAGACAGTCAAGCTAAACAGGCAGAGATAGACAAATGGTACAGTACCCACAACCACATATAGGTTTGGCAAAAGATATTTCTACATACATATTTATATATGCTATAAATATGCCCATATACATAGAGCAATCAGGAAGCAAATTTATCAAAATTTCTTAGCCATAACCAAAAAGCATGAGGTAATAATGAGTTACCGCACTTGGGGACTTAGGTCCACACACGTTGGGGACAGATAAGTCAGTTGGCATAACATAGCTCAGAAAGACAATGTTCTACAAACTATGTGGTGAGTAGTGAATGGGGTCTTAAAAGCTAGCAAGTGACTATTTAAGGTGCTACTATTGATTTCTGCCCCTCTGAAGCAAAGAAGAGTGAAGAAAATCAAAGATGCATGGAAACAAATAGGCCTAAGGACTAATGAACCACATGCATCTCAGCTTCCCCAACCTGGAGAGCAGCAGAATGAGCTGGAACCTGCCTACCACTACTAACCACTCTAAATGGGATCACAATTGAAGGTCCTGGATAGAGTGGGAAAAAATGTGGAACAAAACTCAAAACCAAAAAAAAAAAAAAAAAAAAAGACCAGGCTTACTGGTCTGATAGAGACTGGTGGAACCCCTAA
>NW_006922213.1:885158-891993 GCF_000298275.1 Orycteropus afer afer
AAAAAAAAAAAAAAAAAAAAAGACCAGGCTTACTGGTCTGATAGAGACTGGTGGAACCCCTAAAAATGTGACCCTTAGTCACCTTTCAAACTTGGAATTGAATTCATCCCTGTGGCTTAACTTTCTGCCAAACAGTAGACAGGCCTATAAAGTGAACAATAATGCCAAGGAGGTACACATGCCTTAGAACAATCAACCATACAAGATCAAAAGAGCAGCATTTGCCTAGGGATAAAGCTTAGCAGACAGGAAGGCACAGGAAAGAAGGATGAATGGAAACAAGAAACAACAGGCAACCAGTGGGAAGAGTGCTGTTACATTGTGGGGATTGTAATCAATGTCACAAAACAAAGTGTTTATGAACTGTTGAATGGAAAACCAATATGCTTTCTTAACTTTCACTCAAATCACAATAAATTATTTTTTTTAAAAGAAATGTTTGACACCAAAATTCTCTTTCTTGTTATTCATGTTGTTGTTGTTGTTGCTAGATGCTGCTGTGATGACTCCGACTCATAGCGACACTATGTACAACAGAAGAAAACACTGCCCAGAACCTGCACCAGTCTCACAATCCTTGCTATACTTGAGCCCATTATTGCAGCCACTATGTCAATCTGTTTGTTGAGGGTCTTCCCCTTTTTTGCTGACCCTCCACTTAACCAAGTTTGATATCCTTTCTCCAGGGAATGATCCCTTCTGACAACATGACCAAAATAGGTAAGATGAAATCTGGCCATTCTTGCTTCCAAGCAGCATTCCAGCTGTACTTCCTCCAGGATAGATTTTTAATTCTTCTGGAAGTCCATGGTATTTTCAGTATTCTTCACCAACACCATAATTCAAAGTCATCAACTTTTTTTCATTCTTCCTTACTCACTAACCAGCTTTTACATGCTTATGAGGCAATTGAAAATACTATGGCTTGGGTTAGGTGAACCTTAGTCTTAAAAGAGATATCTTTGCTTATTAAAACTTTAAAGAGGTCTTGTACAACAGATTTTCCCAGTGCCCTATGATGTCTGACTTCTTGGCTGGTGAATGGATGTTTGCAGCTGTGTCTTCCCATTTTGAGTTGTGCCCCATCAGCAAATGGAGATCCTGAAAGCTTTACTCCATCCATGTCAATAAGGTTGACCCTACTTTGAAGAAGCAGCTCTTCCCCAGTCATATTTTGAGTGCCTTCTGACCTGAGGGGCTCATCTTCCAGCACTATATCAGACATTATTTCAGGGCTATTCATAAAGTTTTACAGTAATATATAAGACAGTGCTTCACTGCTATTCATAAGGTTTTCACTGGTCAATTTTTTGGTAAGTGTAGGGCCCCTTCTTTCTTCCCAGTCTGTCTTAGTCTAGAAGCTCCATTGAAATCTGTCCACCATGAGTGACCCTGCTGGTATTTGAAATACCTGTGGCACAGCCTCCAGCAACACACAAGCCACCACAGTATGACAAAATGACAGACAAGTGATTCACAGACTATTATTTGAAGAGAAACCTATTGAGAACTGGTGGGGAGAGAGTCTGTTGAGAAAGAAGATGGATAGATCACTAATTAAAGGCCAATGAAATGAAGAGCAATCCTTCTCATGTGACACTTTGTTGGCTTCACAACACAAAGTTTCATTCCATCACTTGGTTGTTTCTGTACCAGCTCTTTTTGTCTAAGTAGACAGAACTCACTCTTCCCTAGAGGCCCTGGATGTCTTGTCCTGCAATGGTGGCATAAGTGACGTGAGGGTCTAGCCCTTGCTACCTATGAGGTATGTCTGAGGTATTTGATACTTACTAGATAGATAGTCTGATTGTGTTACTGTTATAAATGTAGAAAAGGTAAGTGTTTAGGAGGCAACATACACTGCTTGTAAGCATCATGGCCTTAGATATTTTCTCTGAATGTAGACAAACAGAAGGCCAGGGGGCAAGTTCTAATGGATTAACCTCAACTCTGTTGAACCAACTGGACCAAGCTGGTTCAGTTCTTAAAGTGGCTTTATGTCAAGAACCTTGTCTGCAATTCTTTCATTCACTTTGGGAACTCTGTGGAGGCTATTATTGTATAACATCTTTGAAGGACTATGTCTAAATCATGATTTGTATTTTGACATTTCTCTATTTAAATCTAGTAAATTTCTTACTTAATTCACCATTTGTTTATTGAGTGATTAAATGTGACACACTAACAGAAAGAGGAGCCCATCACATGCTCCCCATTCTTAAAGCCTACTCTCTTTACACACTTACATTTATGTGCCTTTGTTCTGGTCATTGCTTCTACTTCAAAAACTCTTTTTCTGTTCTCTGTATGTCATTTGCCCCCATCTTTCAACGCTCTGACTACCTCAGTGTATTTTCTCTTTCCTCTAAATTTCCTTAGTATTTTTATTACAGCACAATTTATTGATCTTGCCAATTGGGTTTCTGAGGAATAACTCACTAAATTTATTCACCATTCTTAAAATATAATAACAGATGGAAAAAAATGAGTTTCTATATGATATGCATGCTATAGATGTGCATGATGTGCATAGGGTCGCTATGAGTCGGAGACAAATTTACGGCACCTAAAACAAATAACAACAACATAGAATCAAGTGGTACCTTGTGCTATATATATAGTGTATGGTCTCTAAGTATTTATACTTTATTTTTACTCACTAGATTGTAAGCTTTTTGAAAATAGGAACCATTTTCTTATTAGCTATTTTTCCTCAGCATTTAGGATAGTATATTGCATATAATGGGCTCTGGTAGCATAGTGGCTAAGGTACTTGACTGCTAACCAGAAGTCTGGTGGTTCAAACCCATCAGCCACTCCTCAGAAGGAAGATGGGACAATCTACTTCAATAGTGATACTGACTCAGAAACCCTAGGAGGGGTCACTATGAGTCGGGTATGACTCGATGGCACATAACAACAACAACAACATTGCATATAATAGCTGTCAATTAAATAGTCTGCCATCATTTAGTAATGTAAAAAATATATTTTATTTTCTAATCTCATGAAATTCTGGAAAACCTGAGCAAAACATACACTTTGAGATGAGACATAATTTTCGCATGTTTTGTGTATAAACTGAAATTCCATGAAATCAAATGACTTCCTCAGGTCATGTAATGGGCTGGAACCCAGATTCTAATGACTGAATAGTCTGTTTATACAATTTAATCTCCTCTTCTCTTAATGCAATGTATGGTGTCTTGATACACCATACCTTGAGAACCCAGGAATCTTCTAAGTATGAGATTTTCTGTTTTCAGACATTTCTACTTACTTTTTATGTTATGGTCATTTTAGGCACATTTACAAGTGAAAATTGAAATGCTGGAAGCTTTTGTGGTTATATATTGTTTCTCCTGAGAGGTGACCCCACAGGACTGCAGATGTGTTTTTCTGCTTGTGTGTGTTACATAATAGCAGATAAACTTCTCAGGAAACTGAATAGGCTTTATTCTTGTTCAAGTTTATTGTCCTAGGGAAGCTGAAGGGAATCTATAAGGTTTAGAGAAAGCTTCTGGAAGAACAAAATGCAGTTGTTGTTGTTGTTATGTGCCATCGAGTCGGCCCCAACTCTTAGCGACCTCTCCTTGGGTTGCCGAGGTAGTATCACTACTAAAGTAGATTTCCAGTCTTCCTTCCGTGGAGTGGCTAGTGGGTTTGAACCACCAGCCTTCTAGTTAGCAGTCAAATGTCTTAGACACTATGCTACCCAGAACTCCTCAAAATGCAGTTATTGTTATGTTGTTAAGTGCCGTCGAGTCGTTTCCGACTCATAGCGGCCCCATGCACAACAGAACTAAACACTGCCCGATCCCGCGCCAGCCCCACAATCCCTGCTATACTCGAGCCCATCATCGCAGCCACTGTATCAATCCATCTCCCAGAAGGCCTCCCCCTCTTTCGTTGACCCTCCACCCTACCAAGCATGACATCCTTCTCCAGGGAATGGTCCCTTCTTACAACATGACCAAAATAGGTGAGACGAAGTCTGGCCATTCTTGCTTACAAGGAGCATTCTGGCTGCACTTCCTCCAGGACAGATCTGTTAGTTCTTTTAGCAGTCCACGGTACTTTCAGCATTCTTCACCAGCACCACAACTCAAAAGCATCAACTCTTCTTCAGTCCTCCCTATACATTTTCCAGCTCTCACATGCATACCAGGCGATTGGAAATATCATGGCTTGTGTCAGGCGCACCTTAGTCCTCAGGGAGATATCCTTGCTCCTCAGCACTTGAAACAGTTCCTTCGCAGTTGACTTCCCCAATGCTACACATCGTCTAATGTCCTGACTGCTGCTTCCGTTGGCATAGATTGTAGAACCAAGCAACGTGAATTCCTTGACAACCTCAATCTTCTCTCCATTTATTGTGATGCTCCTCATTGGTCCAGTTGTGAGGATTTTTGTTTTCTTTATGTTGAGATGTAATCCATACTGCAGACTGTATTCTTCAACCTTCATCAGTAGGTTCCTTAAGTCATCCTCACTTTCAGCAAGCAAAGTTGTATCGTCTGAATATCTCAGGTTGTTAATGATTCTTCTTCCAATCCTGATACCACGTTTTTCTTCATATAGTTCAGCTTCTCAGATAATTTGCTCAGCATACAGATTGAATAAGTGTGGAGAAAGAATACAACCCTGACACACTCCCTTCTTGATTTTAAACCATGTAGTGTCCCCTTGTTCTGTTCGAATGACAGCCTCCTGGCCAAGGTACAGATTCCTCATGAGTACAATCAAGTGCTCGGGAATTCCCATTCTTCTCAATGTTATCCATAATTTGTCATGATCCACACAATCAAATGCCTTTGCATAGTCAATAAAACACAAGTAAACCTCTTTCTGGTATTCTTTGCCTTGAGCCAAGATCCATCTGACAACAGCTATGATATCACTTGTTCCACGTCCTCTTCTGAATCCGGCTTGAACCTCTGGAAGTTCTCTATCAATATACTGCTGCAAACGTTTCTGAATTATCTTCAGTAATATCTTACTTGCATGTGATATTAATGATATTGTTCTATAATTTCTACATTCTGTGGGATCACCTTTCTTTGGAATGGGCACAAATATGGATCTCTTCCAGTCAGTTGGCCAGGTAGCAGTCCTCCAAATCTCTTGGCATAACTGAGTGAGTGCCTCCAATGGGGCATCTGTTTGTTGAAATATCTCAATCGGTATGCCATCAATTCCCGGAGACTTGCTCTTCGCCAGTTCTTTCATTGCAGCTTTGACTTCCTCCTTCATTACCATTGGTTCTAGATCATATGCCACTTCTTGAAATGGATGAAGATCAATCAGTTCTTTTTGGTACAGTGACTCTGTGTATTCCTGCCATCTTCTCTTGATGTTTCCTGCATCATTCAATATTTTGCCCATAGAATCTCTCAATATTGCAACTCGAGGCTTAACCTTGTTTCGATACCTATGCTTAAACTGCCCCTTGGCTGATCGCTCTTCTCTTTGGCTTCCTGGGTTCCACCCCTTCCTCCTGCTCTTCTGGCCTGCTACTCTGTGCTACACCCGTGCTTACCTTGTTCCCGGAGACCCGGTCCCTCTTGGGAGGGTAACAAGGGAAAGTGTTCAGTGCAGATCAGTGAGTAAGCACAAGCCCGCCTTGTTTCAGTGCCTATGCTTAAACTGCCCCTTGGCTGATCGCTCAAAATGCAGTAGTAAAAGCAAAAAAAAAAAAAAAAAAAAAAAAAAAAAAAAAAAAAAAAAAAACTCACTGCCATGGAGTAGGACCTGACCCATAGCAACCCCTCCTTGGTTTTCCGAGGTGGTATCACTATGGAAGTAGATTGCCCCATCTTCCTTCTGAGAAGTGGCTGGTGGGTTTGAACCACCGGCCTTCTGGTTAGCATAAAATGCCTTATGTATTATGCCACCAGAGCTGCTAGTAAAAGAAAAGAAGGGAGTAAAAGAGTGCCTATGACTAATACCACCTTTCTCAATGAGATTTCCTACACACTCTAAATCAGAGTCCTCTCCCACTGCCCATTCATCTTGCATTTCCTTGACCATGAGCAATATTTACCCGGGTATGGCAGGAGGAATACAGGGAATATACAAGATGTTTTTAGGTACTATACTAGGCTGATGAAAAAGGAGTTCTGGTGGTGCAATGGTTAAACACTTTGCCTGCTTTCAAAATGCATTCCAATGGTAGTATCAACTGTTTTAGGTAACCTGATGGCTGTGCTGGGAGATCAAAGAGAAACAACATAGATGAATTCTAAAATTGTTAAATTAACAGTTAATTAGATAATAATAGATTAAAATAAATGAATTCTACAGTGTGCTCATAAACTGGTCTTATTATGCTATTGTGAATGCACATTTGATGTGTACATTCAAAATAAACCTATTTTAAGTTGTCTTGCTTTTCACTCTTAATTAATTCACCTTATTGCATAACTGTGACAAATACATTAAACTTAGTTTTATTTTTCAAAAGTGCTGATATTCACCACATTCTCACCCTTGTCTCATGGGCTTTTCCTTCATTTGCCCAAAGATAACTGTTACTTTAACAGTGAAATGAAATCTCTCAGCTTGCCTGGGCTTCTGTGGTCATTTTAGTTAGTCTAAAAATGTTGCATTGCCAGCATTCCATTTTGCTGGAAAATGAAATAAGAAGAGTTCTCTGGATTCATGTTCTCCCTACCCATTACTCTGTTGTTAGTTTCATAATTTTAAAACTTTAATTTGTCCCATGTCACTTCTTAACTCTCTCTGTTCATCTCTTCCAGCTTTTATACCACACAGCTATCTATAATAGTAACTTGCTAGAGGTAAGTTTAATACCCCCAGAATGTGGCCACAAGAA
>NW_006922213.1:892388-898370 GCF_000298275.1 Orycteropus afer afer
AAAAAAAAAAAAAACCTGAAATCAAACTTTTCCAGCTAATTCAAATTTATTTCATTTTTGGTTTAATAGACTAACTTTTCAAGGGATGTTTTTATTTTATATAAAAATGATTTTATACTGACCCAACATGGAAAGAATACACAGGTGAAGAAAGATAAATTTTGATGGCCCTAGAGGGTTATTTCCTCTTTAATTCAATATCTCTTTGCAAAAAGCTAGGTCTTGAAGTCAGGGTCAGCTCAAAGACAGAACAGGCTCATACAGCTGCTGACTTCCAGAGCCCCACTTTCTAGCAAAGATATTTCCTCAATCAAGAAGCCCCATAACGGAACTGATGTTGCTTGCCCTCCTTTCCAACTTGGCTACAAATATGCAAATGTGAAGAAGGTCCTGCTTTATGAGTATTTTCTGTGGCACCTTCGGCTGTTCCCACTCAAACACATTTCTCTGCAGAATGGGGACCGGTAGGGGAGTCAGTATAAGTCACTGATTTTCTGCCATTAAAACCCCTTGCATGGCAAAAATAAAGAAGAAATGCCTGGTGATCTATTTACAAAAAAATCAACCTCTGAAAACCTTATGGAGTACAGTTCTACTCTGACACACATGAGGTTATTATTAGTGGGAACTAACTTGACAGAAAATGGTAAACTGGTAGATTAAAATCTCACTTTCATGGTATCAGCAGCCATCTCACCAGAAATACTGAATTATTTATCATCAATATACTGAGAACAAGGAATCTCAGTTTGTCAAGGAACAGTACTAGAAAACACCTGGCCCCTATATCTCAACTCCATGTTATAGATGTCCAGCTGTGCAGTTAGCTTCCAGGCCTGTTTCCTAATGTAGAAAATAAATGTACTGGGTGGATAAAATTAAATTCTGCACCAATAAAATCTGTCTATATAAATTGTTTATGGAATCCAAGACTAAGGGAAAGAAAGCTCACTAGATGAAGAGAACAAATAGAATCCCAGATATTGTGCCTGCAGATTAACTTAAAACTTAAATTTCCAGTTGCGAAAAGACTTCTTGTCTGTAAACAGGATGGTAAATTCTTATAAAGTGCTGCTTCTCATGTCCAGACATAAATTTAGTTCTTGTGGCTCTCTCAAATAGTACAATGCTACTAGGGCACACATCTAGGTCTTAGTCTTTTCATAGGCAGAGTTAAGAGTTGAATAGATGCTCAAAATCTAGTCTCCATGACTAAATTCAAGTCAAGAAGATTGGTTTTCCCTGGGAGGCCCAGTGTCATACATCCACATACACTTAAATGTTGAAGAAAATTAATCAAACGTAGTAGGGTCATGGGACATGTATTAAACATCTTTTATATGACAGCTTGTTTCATATATTTTCTTATTGCACAGAGGAAACAACTGCCTCAGAGAGGTCAAAATGCTTGTCAACAGTGGAACTAGATTTACTGTTTTTGAATCAAAGTACAGTGATCTGTCCTCTATACTAATTTGCCAATACATAGATGTCACAGCATGAGTCCCTGAGTGGAGTTAGCTTGTTAGGATTAGTTGTTGTTGTTGTTATGTGCCGTAGAGTTTGGCTTGACTCATAGCGACCCCTCCTTGGGTTTCTGAGGCGGTATCACTAAGGAAGTAGATTGTCCAACCTTCCTTCTGAGGAATGGCTAGTGGGTTTTGAACCACTAGCTTTCTGGTTAGCAGTCAAGTGCCCACCAGAGCTCCTTGATATGATTTAGTCAGACCCATTGTGTTCAAAGATTCATATCTTGTCTTTATTCTTATTTCACATCTAGCTATGCTACAAGATACATTATTCTTTTTAATGAATTAAAAAAAGAATAAATAAAGTTCAGCTGGAAGATGTTTAAATGTCATCAAGTTATACTTGGAAACTTTATAAATGGAAGCAGCAGTTACACAATCTCAAATTCCATGGTTAGTTACCATGCTCATGAACTTGTCAAATAGATGCAACTATATTTACAAATGAGCTGTGGCCAGAACCACTGCCACAGAGTCAATTCCGACTTATTGCAACCCTATAGGACAGAGTAGAACTGAGACAGAGTTTCCAGGATTGTAAATCTTTATGCAAACAGACTGCCTCATATTTCTCCCTCAGAGAGGCTTGGGGTTCAAACTGCTGATGTTTTGGTTAGCAGTTGAATGTTTTAATCAAATGCTACCAGAGCTCCTTTGTCTCCAAGGATACTGGTTTTGATACAGGGAGAATATTTAGTGCTTTATTTTTACCCTAGAGTATTTTCATTGGAAATTTTGACTTTTTCCTTACACCAGTGAAAATATGTTGTTGTTGTTGTTGTTGTTATGTGCCGTTGAGTCAAACCCGACTCATAGCGACCCCTCCTTGGGTTTCTGAGGCAGTATCATTATGGAAGTAGGATTGCCCAACCTTCCTTCCGAGGAGTAGCTGGTGGGTTTGAACCGCCAGCCATCTGGTTAGCCAGCAAGTGTTTTAGCCACTATGCTACCAGACTAGAATTGTTTTAATTGGTGCTGCATGATTAGACCCACACAGTCTTAGTTTGCCCAGGATTCCTGGATTCAAGTCTGTCATTCTAACATAATTATTAACTGCACTTTTAGTCATTCTATCAATGGTATGATGGTTGCTTATCCTGAAATACTGACCCTCTCAGTCTTAGGCAGTTTATGGGCCAGTGACTACCAGTTTTGTATTTAAGAACTAAGCCACAAAAACATCAATTTTTTCTCTATATGCCATGGCATTAATAAGATTGAGGGATACAAATTATAATACAAGTTTGGACAAAAAAAAATGGTATGATTTTTGAAAATGCACAAAATGTATTGAATTTATAATTTGCTTGGAGAGACTTCAGAGAATTAGAAACCTATATTGCAAATTTAGTTGGGAGGATTATAATAACCTAATTGGTAATGCTGGATTTTCATTCATAAAACAAAATTTGGAATCAAACAGGCTAAGGCTTATATTCTGACTCTTATAGTTACTATGTCTGTTCCTTTCGGCAAAATTACTTACATTTTCTGATCCTCAGTTTCTGTATTTGTTAACTGGTGGTAATACTAGTCATACTTCACAGGATTGTTATGGGGATTAAAAACACACAGCAAGAAAAACGCAGCAAGAACCTAACATGATACTTGGATGTCCTTTATAGAACTCACCACCATAAACATGAGTGTTCTTGTCTATCTTCTCTAACAGACAGTAACCTTCTTGAAGGCAAAGGTTATGCGTTAGTCAACTTAGTATTGAAGAGGCCACAGCACTGAGTTTGGTTCATGGTTGGCACTCAATAAATGCTTTGAAAGAAAGAATATATAAAAAATTAGAAATCCAAGTTTTCTGTTCAATCTTTTGTATGGATCTGCTAGGTATCTTTTGAAGATTTTCTTTTAATAACTGGACTTCAGAATGAATGTATCCATTAATTTTATAATTATCAGCAGAAAGGAATTATGTTAGTTATCAACAATGAAAATAAACTGATAAAAATATCATATATTCTCATGAACAATTAAATAGTTTAGCAGACCACATAGCTCTAGAGGTAGATGCTTCAAAATACTTAAAACGTGTTTTATTTTTTTAACTTAGAAAAGTTCTTTATATGTATAAGGGCATTTGTTCTATCATTACTTATGATGAGGAAAATTTTTAAATAATATAAATGATCAATGATAATAGACTAAACAAACCAAACTCACTGCCATCAAGTCAATTCTGACTCAGTGACCCCCATTGGGTTTCTGAGGCTGTAAATCTTTATGGAAGTAATTGCCTCATTTTGCTTCCACAGAGCAGTTGGTGGGTTTCAACCACTGGCCTTCTCATTAGCACCCAAATGCCTTATCCATTACACCACCAGAGTAGACTAAAACCTAAAACCAAACTCACTGCCATCAAGTCAATTCTAACTCATAGAGATCCCCTTTGGGTTTCTGAAGAGTAAATCTTTACAGAAGTAGACTGCCCCATCTTCATTCCATGGAGTGGCTGATGGGTTTGAACTACCAATATTCTAGTTAACAGTCAAATAACTTAGGCACCATGCCACCAGAACTCCTTAGAGCAGATTGTTGTTGTTATTATGTACCATCGAGTCAGACCTGACTCATAGCGACCCCTCCTTGGGTTTCCAAGGCAGTATCACTATGGAAGTAGATTGCCCAACCTTCCTTCCCATGAGTGGCTGGTGGATTTGAGCTGCCAGCCTCCTGGTTAGCAGTCAAATGCCTTAGGCACTATGCTACCAGAGTTAAGGTAAATATGATATAGCCACATGTTATATTATGCTACCACTGGAGGTTCAAACCCACCAGCCACTCCTCGGAAGGAAGGTTGGGCAATCCTACTTCCATAGTGATACTGCCTCGGAAACCCAAGGAGGGGCCACTACAAGTCGGGGCCGACTAGACGGCAAATAACAACAACAAAAAAAATGATAGGAAAATTACATAACCACAGAAAAATGTTAAAGTTTTAAAAAATATAAAATTCATGATTAAAATATTTATGAAACATGCATATGAAAATGAATAGATTAAGTTATCTAGTAAAAACAGATTTTAAACAATTCTGTTAGACAGCATTTTTGAGGAACACATTCGGAGCTCTTGCTAACTGATTTAAAATTACAAGTATTTTTGAAAAGTTTAAATTTGTGTTTCTGTATTTTTATATTGTTACAATTATTTGTATCTTAACATTAGTATAAATTCTCTTCTCGATATCAAATATGACTCACAAGTATAAAAAAGATTTACTACATAATGCAAAGCTGGGTAACCCAAGAATTGTGATTCAACTTCTGAGCAGTAAATGGTACTTGAAGAGAGAAATCATTGTTATAGATAAGTCAATGGTCAGAACCTCAATGAAATGGTATCCTCAGGCTTCTGAATTGCATTTGAAGTGCTGCCTCTCCTAAATTTGCATTGTAATATTCATCCACTTGGCAAGCCATTATTTAAAGATGTTCCATCTATTGTTTAGAATAGCAGGGTAGCATATGTGTTAGTGCCATAGCTGTTCATGAGATAACTCTGTTCAATTCCACCATCTCCTCCAGCAAATGGGAAGATCTCTGACTTCAGAATTTTTAACTGGTCCACTTAGGCATCAACAACTACTTTACATTTAAGAAAGTAATGCTCACACCTAAAGAGTACTTTTCTTTCTCAGAAAGTTGCATGTTAAAATAGCATGAAAAAACCAATGGCTGATGCTCTGATTCTAACTCCCACTTAATTCAACACAGCAACCCTTAAACATTTCATTTGCTGATCATGACATTACATTGTCGAAAACCTTCCATGACTTCCTTCTGACTACTGGATGAAATATTGACATTTTGACACTGCATCCAATATCTTCCTCAGTGAAATGTCCATATTCATGTTCAACTTAATCCCCAATATATACCCTATGTTCCACAATTAACTTCTCACTGAAATTATCTGTTCTTGGCTCTTTTGTAATTCCTTTCTTGGGCACAAACATCTCTTTTCTTCCCATCTTTACATGTTCCAAGATGCAGCTAAAATGCTATCTTCTTCGTAAATATGTTCGATACTTCCAATTAGATGGAATCTCTCTCTATTCTAAACATTTTCATAAAATTAAAGTCATACAGCTCATAGAACTTAACACTTTTTACATTCTCATTTCATATGCTTTACCATAATATAAGCACCTGGAGTATAGCCCCTGCATTTGCTTCCTATAACCTTTATGGAACTAGTGCCCTTCTTTCCATTTTAAAATATCTTCAGGTTTACAAAATTCCTACTAATAGGACAAAGAATTCTCATGTACCTTCATCCATTTTTCTCAAAAGTTAACAAACAACCAAGTACAATTTCCAAATCCAGGAAAATAATCTTGACTCTAAACTATTAATTTATCTCCCAACCTTTTTCAAAGTTTGTAAATTGGCCCACTAAAGTCTTTATCTACACAATGTCCAACCCAGGTCATATGTTG
>NW_006922213.1:898565-899918 GCF_000298275.1 Orycteropus afer afer
TGAGTTTGAGTCCCTTCAGTACTTTATATATGGGGTACAGTGTTGTTTTGTTTCATTACTAGTGATGTTAACTAACATTGACAACTTGGTTAAAATTACTTTTTGTCAGGTTTATCCATTATTACTTTGTTATTTTTCCTGTATAATAGCAGAACACTTTATGAAGAGATCGCTTTAGAATATGAAAAAATCCTGTTCCTCATTACTTTTGCTAATTTTGGCATTAATTAATGATTCTTGCCTAAAACAATTGTTACTGTTATGTTTATCAAATAATGACTTGTTTTCCATTTCTTTCACTCTTTCTACACTTAATAATTGGAATCCTACCATGAGGAATAACTATTTGCTCCCATTCACTCATTCATTCATTCATACTTATTTATTTATATTATTATTTAATTATAGATTATTAACAGGAGTCCCTGGGAGATGCAAAGGATTAAACCCTCAGATACTCACCAATAAGTTATCAGTTCAAATTCTTATCAGTAATCACCACACTATTTCCCTTTAGCATCTTAGTGCTTGAAAAACTAGGTATTGCAGTTTGAATTAGGGACTATGGTGCTCTGAATAGTTCACTGAGTTAGAGTGCACCAAACTCAGAGGAGTAGAATTAGAAAGGAGAAAGGAACAGGGAAAAAATAACAAGATCAGAAGATTTATCCTGCGAAGTTCTGACAGGCAGCCGAGAAAGGCCATCGGAGACTTCCCTGGGGGAGCGCCAACTGGCAGGCAAGAACAGCCATCTGAGACCTCCATGGGTTAAAAAAGAAGACACACCACACCAGCATACCAGTGACCACACCAACATACCAGTAATTACCTCAAGTATCTACATTCAGCACCTGATTTTACTGGTAACCTGGGTTGGCTGGGTGCAAACAGGCACATCTAGCACCACTGAAACCCAAGCAGAGAATCCATTGGTGCTGCAGAAGGGGAGGAATGGGGAGGTGCCCCCACACTGGGTCAACAAGCAGCCTTGGGTCAGCTTAGTGGCACTGAGAGGCCTGTGCTTGACTTTATCAGTAATATTGGGATTACTACCAGGCACTCTCCTGACTCCAGTGCCACTGAAACCAAGTGGATCTTTGATGCTGTGGGTGGGTGGACCCACAGAGAAACTCCTGAGGCAGATCATGGTCTGGGTTGTTTGGGCTGGTGCCACAGGTGGGTGGGCCCAGAGGGAGGAACCCCTGTGGCAGATCACAGAGCAGGCAGCCAACAAACACATGAGAAACTCCTCATGATCATTAATCATTGTTGTTGTTGTTGTTATGTGCCGTCGAGTCGGCCCCGACTCATAACGACCCCTCCTTGGGTTTCCGAGGCAGTATCACTACGGAA
>NW_006922213.1:900693-919896 GCF_000298275.1 Orycteropus afer afer
GGGCTAGTTGGGGCCCACACACTGATGTTGGTAGGGGGAGGGACATACGGGAAGGATCTGTGACCACCATGATAACATTAGGAAATGGGAGGTCACTGAATTGTACACATAAGAGAAAGACGACAAATGCTAATACCAACCAATGTGTCCACAACACTACACTGCCATTAACGCCAAACAGCAGGCTACAGATGAACACATAAACAACTGACATGATCAGATGGGGGTCAGTGAACAGGAGTATACTAAAGACCAAGGATAGATTCAGCTGAGGCTAATCTTGAACAGACACCAGTGATACAAAATACCTATAGTCCTTAAAGAAACAATAGAAGACAGACACAGAGTAATCCCTCACAGACAAGCAGACACTATGGGAGAGAGATCCAATAGATCTACCATCTCAGGACCATAGTACTGGGGGACACCAGACTCACTTGGCATAACAAAATGTATAAAAGCGTTGCTCTGCATCCTACATTGGTGAGTAGTGACTGGGGTCTTAAAAGCTTTCAAGCGGCCATCTAAGATGCAGCTAATGGTCTCCTAGCCTCAGAAGTGAAGAAGAAGGCAAAAAAAAAAAAAAAAAGGCATTTAGAAGCAAACAGCCCTTGGACATGATGGCCATCAAGACCAGAAGAACTAGATGGTGCCCGGCTACCAATGCCAACCTCAGGAAAGGATCAAATCTGAAGATCCTGGATAGAGTGGGAGGGAAAACATGGAACAAAATCCAAAAACTCAGTAATGACCAAAATCACTGGTCAAATGAAATATGGTGAGACCCTCAATATGATGGCCCTGGAATACATTCTGTGCCTGGAATAAAATGCACCCCCCCAAGGGCTGGCTCTCAGCCCACTAGTTAATAAGATGTACATGCAGACTACTCAACCCAGGATGATGCACCCACATACTCTATGATAATACATCAGTAGACCATGGGGCACCAGAGTACCAACTTTCAAATTGAGGAAATGCAGGACAAACAGGAGTACATAAATATGAGGGGCACAGGAGAAGGGTTACAGGGTACGGAGGAGAGGAGACTGCATTAGAGTTGGGCATGGTGAATAAGGAGTGAAACTAAATGTACATGTAACATTGAATGTAAAACAAGCCCTTAAAATAAGATATGTGAAATAAGAGTTATCAGTTCAAATTCACCCAGAGAGGCCTCAGAATAAAGGCCTAGTGACTTGGTTCCAAAAGATCACAGCTATCAAAAACCCTACAAAACACAAATCTCTGACACACATTGGGGTGCCAGGAGTCAAAATTAACCTTAGGGCAACTAGCAATTAATTAACTAATTAATATCCCTTACTAATTAGCCTAGTGCCTAAGGCACTTGACTGCTAACCAGTTCAAACCCACCAGCCACTCCTCGGAAGGAAGATGTGACAATCTACTTCCGTAGTGATACTGCCTCAGAAACCCAAGGAGCAGTCAGTCACTATGAGTCGGGTCCGACTCGACAGTACATAACAACAATAACAACAATTATATTTTTTGATTAATATTTCTTAAATGATATTAAATCTATCTTGAAGCAACCCATGTATGTTTAGAGAAGATGGCTGGAATTCATCTTGGTCCCATTCTAAATGCTCCACATGCTTGAATTCATTAATCTTCACAATAACTCATAATTTTCAGAGTAACAGTAAGTACTATCACCATAATCATTTTAAATGATGCAGAAATTGAGACACAACACAAGAACTTAAGTAACTTACTGAAATCATTCCACCAGTAAGTGACAGATGTAGGAGGAGAATTTAGGCATTCTGGATTCAGAATACATGATTTTAACCAAAAATAATAATCCACTGCCGTCAAGTCAATTTTCACTCACAGTGACCTTATACTACAGAGTAGAACTGCCACATAGGGTTCCCAAGATTGCAATGTTTATAGAAACAGAAGGCCACATCTTTTTCCTGTGGAGCAGATGGTAGGTTTGAACATCTGACCTTTCAGTTAGTAGGTGAGCACTTAATCACTGTACCACCAGGGATCTTTAAGTAATCAAATAAGGCTTTGTGAGTATCAAGAGGAGTCTTTCCTTGTCTATATATTCATATGTCTGCAACAAAGATTAATATGTGCACAAAGCATGCTTAGAGATCAGCTTTAAGACAAAGATGTGGCAAAGGAAGATGGAATAGACAAAATCTGCTCATGAGAGGAAGGGAGTTGGCAGGTTGGGGAAAATAACATGGCAGCAGAAACAAGTCCTAGCAAGGATGGTTGTTGTTGTTGTTGTTGTTGTTATGTGCCGTCAAGTCGGCCCCGACTCATAGCGACCCCTCCTTGGGTGTCTGAGGCAGTATCACTACGGAAGTAGGATTGCCCAACCTTCCTTCCGAGGAGTGGTTGGTGGGTTTGAACCGCCAGCCTTCTGGTTAGCAGTCAAGTGCTTTTAGCCACTATGCTACCAGAGCAAGGATGCTAGAGCATCTAAACATAGTCAAAGGGTGGTTTCATCATATTTTCCCAGTATTGGCCAATTTGGAGTATTTTCCTGTTGTACTATCCTAAACATACTGATTGCTGTATCTAAGATTGTATACTATGGGTACAGGATGGGAGAATGACTACACCTATGGCAGTTAGTCAAATCTGGCAGGCAGAGCGAGAGTTGGAAAGCTAGGCAGCAACTACTGCTTAGTAGTAGTTCAGTAGTAGGAAATTAAATGATATTTTTGATGATACAATCCCTGCTGTATGAGAAGGATTCAGCAAATGATCAAATCCGTCTAGAAAAAGGGCTAGTTGGAAATAGATGAGATCACTGGTCAGAAATACCATAAGAGGAAGATGGGGCAATCTACTTCCATAGTGATACTGCCTCAGAAACCCAAGGAGGGGTCGCTATGAGTCGGGTCTGACTCGACGGTACATAACAACAACAACAACAATGCCATAAGATAATCAGGTACACTACAAAGCAGATAATTGAAGCAGAAACTCAGTTTTACAACTGGATCATAACAAGAGGGGAGAGAGGAATGTTGCCACTTAGAAACTGCACAACACTTAAGGCACCCACTTGTGAGTAGGTGTTGCAGCACAGTTGCTTCACAGCCATGGTTGAACCTTGGATTATTACACTTCTTCATGCTGGACTTCCTTTTCTTGGTGCTGAGACTTATGACATGCTTCTTGCCTTTGCCAGGAAGTAGCTCAAAAATCAGAATCTGAACCTGTACATGGAGCACTTTCATTCCTTTCTTTTTGTACTCATTTGTACACTTCTTATTAAGTGTCTAATGCATGCCATGCATATGTGTGAGGGATAGACCATGATCAAGATATGGTCTCCACAACAAATATGAACCCTTTTGCATATACAGTAGTGAGTTGTCAGTGAAGGCAAACATGGGTATATGGACAGATAGATAGGTGGACAGGCTAAACAATTAGGTATGTCTAAATGGGGAGTGTATCCAAGATCATATATAGGGTTGGCAGACAATGGTCCTATAAGTTTATGTGAATGATCAGAATTCCCAGGTGTATAGTAGAGCTGACAAGGGGCAAGGTTGTGGTCACTGCTTGGTCACAGCCAGCTACTCAGAGGGACCGAGTAGTTGAACCTGTGGGCTTGGTACCATAGTTGCAGGGGACATCAAGCTCAATTGGCATAACATACTATACAAAACATTGTTCCACCTCCTACTTTGGTGAGTAGTGACTGGGATCTTAAAAGCTAGCAAGCTGCCATCTAGAGGCAACGATGGGTCTCTCCTCATCAAGAAGAAAGAAGAAAACCAAAGTTAATGGAAACAATCAGTCCTAGCGACTGGTACACCATCCGATCTGCAACCTGTACAACTATGAGACCAGAAGAACTAGATGGTGCCTGGCTGCCACTGTCATCCACTTGGAAGGGATGTAGGAGATCCTGCATAGAGAGGGAGAACAATGTGGAACAAAACTCAAAATCATTTGGAGGCAAAAAAAAAAAAGGTGAGTACCAGGTTTGTTGGTCCAATAGAGCCTGGTGGAACCACTGAGACTATGGCCCCTAGCTGCCCTTCAGGTCTGGAATTGAACCCACACCTGTGGTTTCCAGCCAAACAAAGTACAGGCATGTGAGTTAAACATTTACCTCAAGTAGACACACACCCTGGAGAGAACAATCATGGGAGAAGTAAGGGCTGCTTATGCACAGGGAGACAGCTCAGGGGGCAGGAGAGTATGGAGGGATGGACACTGGGAAGAGGTAACTATGTGGAGGAAGTGGGAGGGGAGCTGTTGCATTGTGGTAAACTATGGTCAATGACATGCAACAAAGTATATGTGAACTGCTGTATGGAAAGTGAATTTGCTCTGTAAATCTTCACCCCCCCCCCAAAAAAAAAAAAAGATATGGTCTCCAAAGGATTTATGTTCTAGTGGGGAAAGTACTCCAAGAGATATTGGTACAGTGTGCACACAGCCAGGAATCTCACCCATTGCCATCAAGTTGATTCTGACTCCTAGTGACCCCATAGAGCTTCTGAGGCTGTAAATCTTTATGGAAATAGATAGACTCATCTTCCTCCTGTGGAGCAGCTGATAGGTTTCAACTGCCGACCTTCTGGTTAGCAGCCAAATACCTTACCCACTATGCCACCAGATCTCCTTCATAGGCAAGGATAACAATTCAAATGTGTGAGAGTTTTAAGAAAAGGTTTTATGGGGCAAATCAATCCAGATGTGAGGATAATGGAGGCTGTGAAATTGAGACAAGCCCTGATAGGCGTATGCACCTGTTATAAATGCAAACACATTGCAAACAATATGAAGAGGCCCAGAAGGAAGATGACTGTTCCAGTGAAAGAACATCATTGAAAACACTCTCACCACCATCTGTGATTAGCATTTTAAGCTATGGTGAAGTGGAAGGTTAGGCTGTGCCACAGATATTTATAGCTCTTAAATAGCTGTAAAAGCATGGCACTGAATGGCATTTGTGTAACCCTTCCCCTAATAATAGAGATTAGAGCTGCAGAAGATCTGGGAGATCAGGGAGTTCAATCTCTGATCATTTCTAATTCTCGACAAGGTATAATAATAATTATTTACATTTGCATAATACTTTATAAAGCACTTTCATAATTATTATCTCATTTGATCCTTACAACAACTTTGTGAGATAAGCAGGAAAGATATTATTAAAATCCTATTTCCCAGAAGAGGGAACTAAAGGAGCTAGAGAATTTAAGTTAATGACTGGAGAAGACAAAGCTAGGAAGTAGAGCCAAATCTGGAATCCAGGTTTCTAAATTTCTCATCCCATACTCTTTCCCAAATGCCAACTCCTTCACCAATTTTCTAGTTAGTTAATCAAGCAGAAGGTCATATTTTGAAATAGTGAGTCTGATGTTCTCTACCAGTGACATCTCATTTATTTGTCTCTCTCTTTTCTATGGAGAGGTTATTAGGAGGGAGAGAACTAGTGTCATATGGATAGATTTATTCAAAGTTCAACCCTCCTAGAATACCTGTCTTAGCATCTTTTGAGCAGTTTACTAAAAAGACAAATTCTTGGTCCACATGGTAGGATTTTTCATTAAGAATGTTGGGGGAGGGTGTGGAATACAGTTTTAACCAGTCCATCTGAGAATTTTGGTGCACACTAAAATTTGAGAATTGATTCCATAGAGTTTGGGGAGGCCCTACCAGCAGAGCCCTCGTCTGCAGTCTGAATAGATGAAGCAGAAGAGCAGCTCAGCCTTCCTTCATCCAGAAGCAGCACCAAAGACTGCCGCTGGAGAGCAGCAGCAGGTCTAGCCCACCTGTCAATGTTATCAATTCCTGAAAAGATAAACAGAAAATAGGGAGCCTGCTACACAATCACTTCAAGAGAAAACTCCCAGGTTTTCCTTCTAATCAGAATACTGTGCATTTAACCTTACTTTTACATGAACTATCTGCCTCTGCACCAGCCTAAGATTTAGGGAACCATTTCACTTTCCTCATAGGACCTGCTGCATTGAGCTTTGAGGAAAACCCCAACAGAAAACAATCACCCAAGGTATCAACTGCTTGACAGAGAATATGTGTGCACAAGAGACCTCATGTTTATGTTTAGTTTTTCAGTAGCACAGGATTCTAGGGGTAAGGGAGAATGATGGGAAGACATTTTGCTAACCTGAATGTGTTGGATCTTTACCTTCACCTCAGTTCCCGAACCTCCAAAACATCTGTGGTTTTTCTCTCATGCTAAATACTTTGCCTCTCCAGCTGAATATATGCAAGATAATTGGATATGACAGAGCCTGGGTTTTCCCAAGATGACGCTCAAAAGTGACTTCCTCTTTGAAAGTATTGATCCTCTTTTGGTTTGAGAATTCCATAGGTGGACTGAGATTGCAAGATTAAGTGACAGTGAAAGGGATACAATCACAAAAGCTTCAGAGCAGACTTTGGGCCATTTTACCAGGATTCAAATTATCAGTGAACCAAGCAGCCTGTCTGGAAGAGATTTGAGGCAAATAAAATCACATTGCATCGTATCAGAAACCTAACAATAATTTTCCACAATTAATCACTAACCAAAAATGGCAGATTGTAACCTCAGAAGCAGCAGATACATCTAATTATTTCTAGATGCCTGACCACACACATTGATTTGGCTATACATGCTGGAAGGAATTGTGGTTAATTGCCAATGGTAATGAAGCTTATATGGACTAGTTAGGCAAACATCAAAAGCAAAATTCAAAGGAGTTTCAAGGAAAGATTGAAATAAATACTGAATGTTGGTGAGCAAGGCAGCTGTTCCCAGGTTTGTTAAAAGAGCATTAAGCTAAGAAACATGCTGGTAAAATTTTCTTCCAAATTACAATTACGAAAGTGTATTAAACATGAGTTTTCCATTGGTTATAGTCTGAATTTATAAATACAGGACCACAGTCAGTTAAATAAATTTGAACCTCAAGTTGAGAGAAAGCCAAATGAGAGCAATTTGGTTTACATGCAATTTCTCCAAGTGAATAATATTAATGAAAAGCCAGAGGCAAAATAAATATATAAATAAAGGCAAGATGAGAAAAAAATGATATTGTGGCTTAAGAGCAATGCATTACAAATAGACAGGGAGACATTAACAGCCAGACATTCTGTGCAGCAAACCATTATTTATGACAAGGTCACCTTAGCTATTAGTAGATATGCAACAACCGTTGAGTAATAGGCTGGTAGGAATCTTAGAAGTCACATAATCCATCCCTTTTATTTTATAGCTTATGCCACTGAAGCTCAAGAGTGGGGAATGGAAGAGAGCTGCCATTTATCAAGCACCTGTGGTAGCAGAGTACACAGTTCTATGCCTTTCACACACACAACTAATTCAATCCCAACATGAACCCTGAAAGGAAGATATTACTCATTCTAGGTCATATATGTGGAAACTAAGACTTCAGAAAAATGGTAAGGCTTCTCCTGGCACATCTTTCTGGGAAGGAATCATTGTCAACCCCTCTTGTTAACGACTGGCTGCCCTGAGATTTCATTCCAGTCTTAGGAGCTTATTCTTGACCTGAGAATTAGCCCATAATTATCATATCAGAAGCATTTTCTATAATCCAAAAATAATATCTAGGATATATTTTAAAAATACAGGCCTCTGTCAAATATTGGGTATAAGGATAAGCGAAGTCTTAACTATTTTTAGAACAGTCAGGATTTCTTAGAAAGTCCACGAGAGTACATTTATTAATAATGATGACTATCATTGACTGAGGGAGCTCTGGTGGCGTAGTGCCTAAGGCACTTGACTGCTAACCAGAAGGTTGGTGGTAGAGATACCTCCTTGGAAACCCAAGAAGGGGTTGCTATGAGTTGGAGACGACTTGACGGCACATAACAACAACACCACCATTGATTGAAGACCAACTATGTAACTGGTACTGTAGTAGATAATTTGCTTTAATGCTTGATAATATAATTAATAAGCTTTGGTGGCATAGTGGCTAAGACATTTGACTGCTAACACAAAGATCAACAGTTCAAATCCACCAGCTGCTCCGTGGGAAGAAGATGAGGTAATCTACTTCTGTAAAGATTTATAGCCTTGGAAACACAAAAGGAGTGGCTATGAATCAGAATGGACTTGATGAAAGTGGGTTTTTTAAAAATATAATTATCGTACCTTGCAGTTTAAAAATCAATATAAGAGGCAAAGCCAGATTTTAAATCCAAGAGTAAGCATGCTAACATCTGATTTTGCTTTGTTACCACTCATATCTCCTGATATTCCCTAACTCTCCACTGTATTCCCATAGCATTCACAGTCTCAACAGTTTATTTATACCTTAGCTTTGTTACATATCCTGTGTTTCTAATATTATGGTTCTTTTCCATGCTAGTCATGTATCTCCAAGCAGACGTCAATCTTGGTTACCTCTTTCTATCTCCCCAACACCCAGTGTGTTAGGCTGGGTTCTCTAGAGAAGCAAAAATAGTAAAGCTTATAGATACATAAAAAGAAAGAGAAATTTGTCTTAGGAAAATGGCTCACACACTTATAGAAGCTGGCAAGTCCCAGGTTCTTGGATCAAACATCAAGCTGACTCATGTAGCTGAAGGGGCTGACGACCTTAAGATTGGCAGGCAGTATACTGGCTGTTGACTCCAACAAAGGACAAATCCAAGATCTCCAGGCTGAATGGTGGACTGTTCATTCACGGACAGTTGTAGGCATCCAGAAGAGTGTCTCTTTTCCAAGGATGTCCATAAATATATTGGAAACAGTCCACACATCTAGGGAAACTCCCTTTCAATGGATTGGCCACTCAAAACATATACATCTGATCCCATCATGAGAATAACCCACATCACAATTGCTTAAACCACACAGAATTGCGGTCCAGCCAAGGTGACACACAGCTCTAACTATCACACCCAGTATTGTATTTTGTATACTGTTTACATCAAATCCACTGCTTCACTCACTAAATCACTGACATTGAGTCAGATCTGACTCATAGAGACCCCTACTTGTGTTTCCAAGGCTACGGTATCACTATGGAAGTAGATTGCCCAACCTTCCTTCTGAGGAGTGGCTGGTGGGTTTGAACTGCCAGCCTTCAGGTTAGTAGTCAAATGCCATAGTCACTACACCACCAGAGCTCCCAAAAGTCAATTTCAACTCATAGTAGCCCTTTAGTATATAGTAGAACTGTTCCATAAGGTTCCCAAGGCTGTAAATCTTTACAAAAGCAGACTGCTTTATCTTTCTCCCATGGAGCAGCTGGTGGGTTTGAACCACCATCAGTTTGGTTAGTGGTGAATGCTTTAAACACTATGCTACAAGGGCAGGTGACAAGGAGCTGTTATACAAGCTCTGGGAAGAGCGTACTCTAGGAGCAACTCTTCATCTTGGCTTTTTTATTCAGGTAGTTTCTGTCTATGTTGAGAAATGTCTGAGACATTCAAAAAGGTGACATTCCTATAAGGCCCAAAATAATTGGAACATGGATAAAAAATAATGGTCTGATAATATCCAGTTGATCTGAGACCCCTATCTGTTTTGGAATACCCCAACTTACCTTTCTTTGTAAAATAGATGGGAACTTGAGCCAACTGATTCCAACTGACTGAATCTTCCAATCAATTCTTTTCAAAATAATTATACCCTTTGTTTATCTCATTTTCTCACCTCTAGCATACTCATATCACTTTTTTTTAGTCATTTATGTGACTTACTTAGTTATTATTGTGATTTTGGTAGAAATTTACAAAATTAGTTTTCCATTGAACAATTCACATACATTTCGATTCATGACATTGATTGCAATCCCCACAATGTAACAGCACTCTTCCCACTTCCTCCCTGTGTTTACCATTTCCCTTCAGTTTTCTTTCCTATTCCTTATTGCCTTCTGAGCTTTATTCCTGGGAAAATGCTACCATTTTTATCTTATATAGTTGATTGTTCTAATGTGTGTATATATTAATAATTATGGCTACCATTGATTGGAAATCAATTATGGCTGGGATAGAAAAGCCCTGCCTGATATTCTGTCTGTATTTCCTGGCAGACCTCTGATCAACCACCTTACCTTATTCTCTGTTTGCTGAATTAATTCTTCTAAGTTCTAAATGACCACTGTGATTCGACTTCCTGCCTTGTGCCTTATTCTCCTGTTTGAAAACTTATTGCAAATTGCTTACTTGGTTCAGAAGTATCACTTGGCCATCATTTTCTGTGGAGACAGCATAATGAAATGATAGGTATCATAGTGCCTAAGGCACTTGACTGCTAACCAGAAGGTTGGTGGTTCAAATCCATCAGCGCCACTCCTCAGAATGAAGGTTGGGCAATCTCCTTCCGTAGTGATACCACCTCGGAAACCCAAGGAGGGGTTGCTATGAGTCAGGAACAACTGGACAGCACATAGCAACAACAACAACAGGACGATAACCTCATACTGCATAGACTAAACAAGTTTTGGTTCCCATATTACCAGCCGAGTGATCTCGGGAAAATTACTTAGCCTCCCTGTGTCTTAGTTCCCAGTGCTATAAAATGAACTTAGTATCACAACCCTAATAAAATGATTTATGGAACAATTTAATAAGGCAAGAAGTCATGTGAGGATTAGAAAAATAATCCTTTGATTTATGCACATAGTAAGCCCTCAATAAATATTGACCATAGTGGCTTTCCTGGTTCCAGACTTTGCTGTGGGTTTAATAATCCTTGGATTCTCTCCACTGCTTCTTGACATTTTTAGTTTGGTTTAAAGAATATCTTAGCTCAGGTATCACCTCTTCAGAAGACCTTAAAGATACTGTGGTTTGAGTTCCAGACCACCACAGTAAAACGAATTTCACAATAAAGCAATTCACAAGATTTTTTTTTGTTTCTCAGAGCATATAAAACTTATGTTTAGACTACATTGTATTTTATTACATGTAATAGCATTATGAAAATGTCTAAAATATTGTGGGAATAGCAAGATATGACACTCTGACACAAGGTGAACACTAAACTCAAAAAACAAACTCAATGCCATCAAGTCAATTCTGACTCATAGCAACCCCCACTGGTTTCCAAGGCTGTAGATATTTATGGAAGCAGACTGCCTCATCTTTCTCCCATGAAGTGGCTGGGCTGGTGTGTTTGAACCACCAACCTTTTGGCTGGCAGCCAAATGCCTTAGCCACTACACCATCAGAACTCCTAAAGTGAGCACATGCTGCAAAAAAAAATGATGCCAATAGACATTCCTCACAGAGTTGCCCCAAACTGGTAGTCTGATTCCATATAGATTCTAGCCTAAGAAACTCTAGGGAGTAGTTCTAGTCTGTCCTATAGGGTTGCAATGAGTTGTAATTAATGGAAATAGGTTTATTTTTTTCATAAGGTACTTTATTTTATTGTTAATTTGCCTTTTTCCTACTGTACAGCAAATAAGCTGTTTGACAACAGGAATGCTGCCTATTGTTCCATATGCTTCTAGCATAGTATCTGTCATATTTACTGGATGAATCTGTAGATTTTACATATAAACTCTCCTCCTTTGGTATTTTCTATATTGGTTGTTATCCTGTGTCAGGACCTATTATTTTCAGAATGCCAAACTCTCTTCTCCTTCACAGTCTTCAAAGGTTTTCTGTTTTCTACTACATCAAAATTAATCTCCATTTGGAATTCCAAGTCCTGCATAATCTAGTCCCACTACATTGATCCAATCGCATTTTATACTGCTTCCCAAACATTATTGTTATTGTGTGCTGTGAAGTTGATTCTGACTCATAGTAACCTTACAAGATAGAGTAGAACTGTCCCATAGGATTTCCTAGGCTGTAATCACTAAGGAAGCAGATCACCAGATCTTTTCTCCCATGGAGTTGCTCATGGGTTTGAACCACTAAGTTTTTGGTTATCAGCTGAGTGCTTAACCATTGTACCATCAGGGCTTCTAACCAAATATTACCAAACAAACAAACAAACTCACTGCCACAGAGTCAAATCCAACTCATAGCAACCCCTCCCCTTGGGTTTCTGAGGCAGTATCACTATGGAAGTAGATTGCCCATTCTTCCTTCCAAGGAGTGACTGGTGGGTTTGAACCTCCAGCCTTCTGGTTAGGAGTCAAATGCCTTAGGCACTATGCCACCAGAGCGCCAGTTCTCAGCTAATACCCAGGGTTGTTTCCATACTACTCATGGTGCATGGTGAAATGATATTTTATTTCTATCATTAAACACTTTTCAGAATAGACTTACTCTCATTAAGTTCCTCAAAGCATATGCCAAGATATTTTGCTGCATTCCTTATATTCAAATAGGAATTTTTTTTTTTATTTGATCAGATGCTACTGTCTCTCTTACTCTAATACTTTATTGTTTGATAAATCAGATAGCATGTGTACAAAACTTGGCTCCATCACTTGCTAGCTGCATGAATTTGGATAAGTTATTTAACTTCACTAAGCCTCAATTTACTCATCTTTGAAGGGGTAAGAACATTAATATCTATCTCATTGGATTATGAGGATTAAATGAGACAATGGCACATGGCAAGTACTCAATAGATGCAAGCTATAATGATGATGACTCCAGTGGAGAATTCATATCCTTGCAGTGGAAATGAAATTCAATTTGGACCCATTCATTATATTTGGTGTCAAAAAATAAGATTAAGCCTACATTGTCTTCCAATAAATGAGCAGATCAGTTTTCATCTGTCTTCATCATATACTAATTAATTTGTAAACAAAAATAAGTTTTCAGAATTTCTGCCCTCTTGCTATATAGCCAGAGAGTGACTGTTAATTTGGCTAGAATAATTAGTTATCATATATGCATACATCAAAGCCAACTGCAATCAGAAAAAAATTTCATATCTGCACTTGAGAAATAAAGAGAATTGTGGTTGTTGTTGCCAATATCAGAATTTAAAAGCCATAAAGAAGTCAATGATTTTTAGGTACAGAGACAATTCAATTTTACCATGATGTTTTTAAATTTCATGTTATTTTTATTTAGAAAATATAGTGCTTCACAAAGTAAAAATACTATGAAAGTAACATTGTCATTCTAAAAGCAAAGACCACCTCCCTCCCTAATTTTTTAATGAGAAAATCCCATTGCTATTCACCTTCTGTTTCTCATTGAAACCACAGGCTGCCAATCTGGCTTCCCATTTTCTGGCAGTGAGGAGCTAAGACCTCAAAACTCTTTCCAAGAGAATAAATATACTAGAGTGCAATTTAAAAAAAAAATGTTTTCTACAAATACCTAAGTCTTTGTGTGTGTGTGTGTCTTTCTCTTTGTCGATGGGAGCATAGCACGGCTAATTGTGCAACATACCCCTCCACTAGAAGACAAAAAAACAAAAAATTAAGTTGGTTTAAGCCAACCGAATAAATGGAAGAGATATAGAACTAAGATAAAAACCTGAATTTAGATTAAGATGGGCACAAAAATTTTCACTTAAGTTCCTATTAAAATGCCAGATTCCTAAACTTCAGGTACTTTTTTTTTTTTAATCTCCAGGTGATTTATATACATAATGAAGTACAGAGACTGCAGAGTGATTCCCTAAAATTGGAAGGATGGCAAGTACCTGCTCCATACCTAATATGTAGGGAGATAAGGAAAATTTGCTAGAATTTTGTGGAGAAGACAAAGTGCAATTTATAATATTCAGTGAAGACAAAACATTTCATCAAGAATAGCAATGCAGAGTGACTAAGGTATTTATAGTTCAGTGTTCTAAATCACCATTTTAATAACTGTTTAAAACTTTCTGCTTTAAAGCTAACTTTTCTTTTTAAATTCAATTATGTAGTATTATATATCTATATTCCCACAGTCAGGTGTAAAGAGGAAACTACTACTGGAATTTATACCCAAATATCAAGGAACCAACACTCACAGGAAGGCATTTTAATACACATTTGTATTAGCAATTCTCAAATAGGGTTCCTCCTACAACTAAGACATATTCTCAGAGGTCCCTAATTTACTATAGACATTTAAACAATATTGAGTACTGAATTTTTTAAAAAATTATATTTGTATGTATTGGGGCTTTTTGTGTGTTACATGTATTCATTAATATTAGCTATTATCATTATCTTTTCCTTAATATCCCATCCTAACTTCAACATGAGGAAACTCACAAAGTTATAATAACTTGGCCAAGTCTGACAGAAAATTCTGCAGTTAAAGTAGACACAGGCTTTATCTGCCCGGAAACCAATACTCTCTCTGCTCCCCTGGGATGCTCCTGAAGTCCTCATCTTTATGGCTTCTAATCTAGCTGGTTGTACAGATCAGGACAGCCTCACAACACCTTGATTTCCTTATATGCAAACCCAAAATAACAAGACCCACTTTCTCTACAGATTCATTAAGAGTTATGAAATATACAGAAGAATGCTCTGTTATCCTGCTTAGCACTTGAGAAATATCATGGTCACCAATCCATGTAAGAAATTGATTCAAATATGAACGTAGATGTTACAATAAAGCATTTGGAAATGGAAACTGAATGTCTGATCAGGGAGTAGAATTTGGATGATTCTCAAAGGTTTAAATTGTTACTAGCTTCTCCCATCAATTTCAGAAAACAGAGGTTAGAGAAGTTGCCAAAGGATGCCAGAAATTAATTTGTCCAGTGAAAAATGTGAAGTAAAAGAAATAACTTGGCCAACAAAATTAATGTAAGCTTGGTCAAAACAATTCTTCATATGAAATGCAATTTAAGGATGAACTCTGTCATATTGTGTAGGTTAAGTAACCTTTTTAATTATATGACAGAAGAAATGAGTTTCTTTATGGGAAAATTTGTCTATCACAATGGCAATGTAGAGTACACTTGTAAATTGGTATTTTCATCTTCTCATTCATATAAAGGTGAAAGAGATTAGCATACTTTTTGTGCACACTTTCTTCTATCCCCACCACTGCTAGGAGAAATGTAATTAAAATAATCTGTTTAATTCTGGTATCCCAAGACAGTACATCAGCCAGAGACACAGTTAATTTGCTTCCTATCCAAACATGGTCTCGATTATTTTTAAGTAGGTATGACATTTCTAAGAGCCTATTTTCTTCCAAAGGTAGAATTAAATTATTTTAAATTTAGAATGGACTTTAAAAATATTGAACCTGACACCTTCACTGTCAAGATGAGAATCCTGAGACCTAGAGATGTAAGAAGTTACATAGATTCACAGAGCAAAACGATGACTAAGCCAGGATAATAGTACAATTTCTAACTACAGATTCAGTGTTGCTTTCTCTCAATTACTATTAAAATAAAAAACATAAAAAGAAGTATGAGAACCTGGAAGTTATTGGTCTGACTATTGGTTCACTAGGTATATTAACTTCACCGCAAAAGCTCATTCTAACCACAGGGGGCTTGTTGATTTATCAAAACATTAAGATTTAGAAATGTTTGCCTCCCTTAGTCATGTAAACAGTCTTAATAACTCTGACATTACTCTAATCTCTTCTACAGTAAGATTACCATTGAGAATCAGGAACAATCAGTCATGAATAATCAGAAATGGAATGGAGCTTGCTAATTATCTAACCCAACATTCAAATTTCTAGATAACCAACTAGAACCCAGAGAAGTGCTTTAGTCCAAAGACAGACAGACAATCAGTGAAAGAGCCTACATTATAATTCAAGTCTTGTGTGTCCCAGATCTTTGCTGCCTCATTCAGTCAACAAGAGTTTACTGGATGGTTAGTAATCACAAGATGTTTGAGGGGATGCAAATGAAATAGTAGATAAGACTTTAATACCGAAACATCTTAGAACAGATATTAAGTAGCATTAATATTTATGATATATTACTATGTTTTTACCTTGGTAGTTTCTGTAAAACATATGATGAAAACAGATTTCTTCTCTGTTATCTAATTCAAGTATGTAGATCAAAATCATGCCTTCCATCAGGTCTTTCTATACAGGAGATTATATATAGAAGTTAACAATAATGTAGACAACAAAATTGTAATGAAAGTTTTAAGAAATTCAAAGTGGAAAGTGTTCCACTTTGAAGATGATGTGCAATTTTACACGAGGCTCAACATGCAATGCTCTCTCCCTGTGTGTTCTCCTACACTATTTATGATTTAATTGCTATTAATACTCTGGCTTCAAATTATATGTCTCAAGCTCCAACCTCTATTCTAAGCTTCAGATCTACAGTTTGATGGACTTGCTGTACATTATTTACCTGGGATCTTATAAGCACACCCAGTTTAATACCTCATTTTGCTTTTCCCACATTCTTAATTTCAGGTACCAGCAGTCTCTTCTCAAGTCTGTAGGTACAAAAAGTTGGGAGGGATCCTCAACTCTTTGTTGTATTTCATCTCTCATATTAATTGGTCACAAAATCCTATCAGTTGCATATCAGAAACCACTCTCAAATGAGTGACTAATGAGTCCTTCATTCAATCCTTCAGCAAGTATGTATTGAGAACCTCTGTGGGTAAGGCATTGGGCTAATCATGGGCAATTTAAAGGTGAATGTTGTACGGTTTCTGACCAAAAGGGATTCACAATCTAATAAGAAATTTGAGTAGACAATATTTTTAAAGCAACTAAATTTATCTTGGTAACTGCATGTTCAAAAAATTGTTCAAATCCTTGCTTGACTTCTGGTTTTACCCCTGACATATAAGAAACTTTGAAGATGTCACTCCTCTCCTTCCAATAAGAAAATAGCTGAAAAAACTGGAAAATGAATGCCTTTTTTAGACACATCAGAATATTGAGGTTACAGAACAAAAGGCACGCTGAAATATGGAAAGAGAAACAAATACAGAAAACAGACAAAATCAGCTACAAACTCAGCTTAAATGAAGCCATGTCGTTGTTGTTGTTGTTGTTGTTGTTGTTGTTACGTGCCGTCGAGTTGGACTGGTTGGTTTTGCTGTTGTAGTTAGGTGCCAATGAGTTAGTTTCTGACTCTGCCTGTTCCTATGCCATACGCATAATCATTGCTGTTTGGGCCCTTTGTCACAGCTACTGTGTCACTTCATCTCGTTGAGGGTCTTCCTGTTTTTCACTTATCTTCTACTTTACCAAGCATGATGTCCTCTTCAGAGACTGGTTTCTCCTGATAACATGTCCAAAGTTTGAGAGATGAAGACTTGCCATCCTCACTTCTAAGGACCATTCTGGTTGTACTTCTTGCAACACAGATTTATTTGTTCTTCTGGCAGTCCATGGTATATTCAATATTCTTCACCAGTAACATAATTCAAAGGCATCAACTCTTCTCTTGATTTCCCTATTAATTGTCCGGCTTTTGCATGAAGAAGAGACAAATGAATATACTACAGCTTGGGTCAGGTGCACCTTAGTCCTCAAAATGACATCTTTGCTTTTTAACACTTTGAAGAAGTCTTTTGCAATAGCTTTAACCAAAGTAACGTTGTTGTTGTTATTATGTGCCGTCTAGTCAGACCCAACTACTCATAGCGACCCCTCCTTGGGTTTCCAAGGCAGTATCACTACAGAAGTAGATTGTCCCATCTTCCTTCCCAGGAGTGGCTGGCGGGTTTGAACTGCCAGCCTTCTGGTTAGCCTTAGGCACTATGCTACCAGAGCTCCTAACCAAAGCAATATGCAATTTTATTTTTATTTCTTGAATGCCACTCCATAAAATGGTAGGAATGTTTAAATGATATTTTAATCATCTGCTGGAGATTGGGGGGGGGGGACTAACTTGAAAGTGAGAAGCTTCTGGGCAGCCCAGTGTTGGGGATAAAGATTATATCAGACTTTTTGTCAGAAACCATGTGATCAAGAAATAGTGTGAAATATTTAAATTGTTGAAAGAAAAATCCCCACCAATTTAGAATTCTGTATCTAGTGAGATTTTTCTTTAAATTAAAGAGAAATAAAGCTTACTCAGACAAAAATTGAATTTACTTCCATTAGACCTGCCTTACAAGAAATGTTAAACTTTTTTTTTTTTTTTAAGAAAAAGAAAACAATATAGGTCAGAAACTCAGACTTACATGAAGAAATGAAGAGCATTGGAGAAGGAATAAACTAAGATAAAATACCTTTTAGTATTTCTTATTCCTAACTGACTACAAATAGCTGTTCACAGTAATAGTAACAATACATTGGGTGATTATAGCATATAAGTAAGTTAAATGCATGATAACAACATTATAATGGATTAAAGTATATTTCCTATGAGGTGGTATACTTTTATTTGAAAGTGGACTTAGTTTAGTTATAAATTTGTATCACCAGCTCAAAGACAGTACTAAGAATATTTTTAAAAGTGGTATAATTGATATACTAAGAGAGGAGAGATAATGGAATAATATAAAATGCTCAATTGAAACCAAAGAAGGCAGGAAAAAAAAAAAAAAAAACTTATCAAAGAACAAATGTAGTCAAGAGAAGATAATTATAAGCATGATAGATATTAATCCAGCTATATCAATAACTGATTTAGATATTAATAGTTTCAATATACCAACTGAAAAACATAATATCAGAGTGGATAGAAAACAAGACCTAACTATATTTTGTCTACAAGAAACTCAATTAAAATATAAAGTATAGATACATTAAGAGTAAATGAATGGAGAAAAATATACCAGGGTCACACTAATCAAAAAGAAAGCTAAGTGGCTATATTAATTTCAGACAAGGAAAATTTCATAACATGCAAAATTATCATGTATAAAAATGGGTATTACATAATGATAAAGGAGCCAAGTATCCAAGATGATAATTCTTAACATGTATCCTAACAATAAAACATAAAACTATGGGAGCCAAAATATGATCTATATTAGTTGGAGACTTTAACACCCATATTTCAGTACCTGATAGATGCATCTGGCAGAAAAGCAGCAGTTACAGCTGAATACATGGATACTCATCAAAACTGTCAAGATCATCAAAAACAAGGAAAGTCTGAAAAACTGTCACAGCCCAGAGAAACCTGAAGAGACATGATGACTAAATATAAGGTGGAGTGCTGGGTGGGATACTGGAACAAAAAAGGGACATTTTTCAAAAACTTAGGAAATCTACATAAACTATGAACTTTAATTAATAACAATGTATCACTATTGGTTCATTAATTGTAACAAATGTGCCACACTAGTTAGATGCTAGTAATAGGGGAAATTATGCATGTGTGTATGTTGTTGGGAGAAGTAATAGGTGAACTCTATACTAGTCTTCAGTTTTCCT